>NC_081407.1:185248521-185488521 GCF_030272615.1 Cryptomeria japonica
GAGTCCCATCCCGATGGCGCCTAGGTGGTGATGATGTGGTGCACAGATGGCGACAGGTGGACAGACAAGGGGCGGTGATATGGCATACACATGGCGGTGATGAGGTGTCATCCTAGGTGGCATCCAGTCAACCCTATCAAACAATCAGGTCTTGCCACATGGCAAGGCATCAGGGCAAAATCAGAGCAAAAATCAAAGTTAAATGCATGTTAATTATATAGTTCAGACTATATGAATAAATGAAAAATTTAAATGTTGTGCACACATGAGGAATTAATTCTCTCAGGGCTCATTGTTTGGCCAAAATATGAAGTATTATATGTTTTTGGAAAGCTCTCAGAGTGAGAAATACAAATATGTACTTAATTTTGGCAACAATCAAATATTTTGAGAGTAGTTTTGTTGGGAATGAAATTGAGTTAGAAGGAGGGACACTTGGCATGTTCTGATGGAGACTTTCTTTTTTCCCTTTTCTTCTTATTCCCAATTCTTCTTAGTTGTAAGAGTTCCAGAATTCTGTGAGAAATGCTCCAATTTTAATGGCTTCCATTTTTCTAAAATTTCTTGACCCAGATGTGTAAAGTTCTATGGTTTGTTTCAGGGTATAGAGGTTGCAGTGCAGTGTTGTAAATGTGGTTTTAGTTGCAGGTCTTAGTTGTGTCAGGCATGAGTAAATTCCACATAGTATTGTCTATAGGTATGTATTTCATTATCATAAATTGAATCCTCAAGGAGGATGAAATTTGTCAATTTCAAGGAGATTGTTGTGGTTGTTTATAGGTATCCTTTAGTGAAGGTTTTAAATTCTGTAGTCAGTCATAAATGATGAAAAATGTATCTAGGTCTAATAAATTTGTGAATGAATCAAATAGTGCATTAATATAAGGTATTGATGCATGAGTATCTTGTTTAAGGAAAACAAATTTGCATCTATGATTTATATTTGTACTTCTATGTGTGACTCTGTTTCCCAATGAACAAGGCACTGGTCTTTGACAGATTTGGGGATGGTTTCAGATATATATTTTAAAAGACAAATCTAATTTCCCTTTATGTTTAGGGGTTTGTGTTCTATCCTTCCAAAGCTCTATTTCACTTATTATTTGTACAAGATCCAGCCAATCTATATATGTTACCTAATCTATTGAGTTTGTGGAATGGCTTATCTGCTTCATTGATGTTGTCATGGTGAGTAAATGAGTTAATTTCTTGCGCCAAAAAGGGTGTTCCTCCCTAGGTTTAGCAGAACCTGAATTGCAGAAGGATTATTAGGATCCTATGTTATGTTGTCCAAGCCCTGAGGTGTTTCATTGATTGAGATTAGCTATCTCATAGATAGATTTGCAGGTGCTCTTGGGTTATCACTTTTGGTGAACAACAAGGATAGTGTTGAGTAGAGTACATGGTGAATTTGTTTGGCTTGATTTGGTTCATAAAATTACCAAGGAAGCTATGAAAGTTGTAACAGGGTTACCCTCCGCCAGTAACAGACCAAACAAAACAAAGAAGATCTCAAATGACCTGGTAATGAATCTAATAGGTGCAACATCCGACAAAAGGTCCTTAAGGGTTAATGATGTGACTGACATAAATGTGAGATTTATCAACATGATTTTAGGTTACAAAATAACTCATGCAAACTGACTGAACTCAGTTTCTAGCTTATGCATAAAAAGTGCACATGATATGATTAATGAAAATGTGAAAATTGATGTATGTGAGTGGTTAAAAGATGAATTGATTGATAATCTAGAAAAGATCAAGAAGGATAAGAAAGGGACATTTAGATTTGGCAATTTACTTGTATGTTTGATGCTACATATAACAAAACAGGTTCCTGGTAGAGGCAACAAAAACCTTGGATTTGACATACCGGTAGGAAAACAGTTAGCTGACTTATTGAACAATATGGGTGAAAACAAGGAGAAGAATATCAATGAATATTTTCTAGACTAAAGGCCAGAGTGAACACTAAAGTCAGACTATCACAGAAAATTGTGGATAAATATAAGGATGACATATGTTTTGTGATCAAGAAAGATGAGATCTAGATGGAAGCAGTGATCCCAAGAACAATTTGGGTTATTGAAATGGTCTATGAGACTGATGACCACATCATAGAGACATATGCAAAAGCCCTTCTAGAAGCACCCAAGGAACCTAAGGAAGAAGTATTTGGTAGTGCTAAAACCATTGAAAGCCAAATTCAATCCAAAAAGAGAGTGAAGAAAGTAGAAGCAACTGTGAGGAGAGGTTCAAGACAGGCAAAGGCTATCAAAGAAGATGTACTGAAACAAACTAGTATCACTGAAGATGAGTTGGAGGCACTACAACCTGAAACTCACCTTTCACCGGTAGCTACTTCATCAGAGAGTGATATGCCTGTAGCATTTAAAAGAGTTGTAAGGAAAAGATAACCTTCACCGGTATCCGCTCCTTCACCTAGAAGAACTAGGCAAAAACAAGAGGCAGTGAGGTCTCCAATCAAGAAGACAACCCCTAAGAAGAAGAAGTTGACACCAAAGAAAAAGACTCAACAGAATATTGCTCCGATTGGCAGACTGCTAGATGAGATAACAGAAGAAGGAAAACTTAAAAACATCAACAAATTGTATGACTCACTATCAGTTGATGATAAAGAAAAGGTTGAAAACAGTGTTATTTTACACTTGGATATCTATAAGAAGTTCTTAATGCAAGTTGTAGATGAACTATTCAAGCGAATAGAAGCAAGAAGACAAGTTGTGGTAGAGCTTGATAAGAAAATAAAAAATTGAAAAATTACTTGTTGTCTACCCAGTTAACTCTCCAAAAGAAATTGATGATCTAATTGCAGAAGCTAACCGGTCAGTATTCTCTACTGCACACCGGCATATTGCACTAATGGTTGGAAGAGTAAATGAGGTTGCAAAGGAAACTACAAATGCATGGGATATATTCCTTGTGGAGAAAGAAAAACAAGAAGAGTATAGGAATCCCAAGCCTATCAAAGTTTATCAAAAGGACATGGATAAAGGGAAAGGCAAGATTGGTGGTCCCCCAATCTTAAAGATAACTGATAATTTACCCCCACCGCCTCAAAATACTCCACCAGTACAAACAACTAAAGATCAACTGGCAGATGATAGTATGGATGTATCACAAGAGGATACTAATCCTAACTCTGAGGTACTATATATGGTGGATGTTGATACTCAAAAGTTCAACATTGTACTAGACAAGGACACAGCTGGTAAAACAGATATGGCTAGTTAGCCACCAGTAACTGATAACACTGATAACACACAAGAAAAATGGGTAGATGATAACACAGGACAACAGGAAGAAACACAAATAGAGCAACAAGCAGAGCAACAGGCTCCAAAACAACAACAGGGTAATGCAAAATCAGTGCCACCGACATCTAGTGAATAATGTAAACCATTGGTTAAGGAAATGGAAACATAGACTAACCTACCAAAGGTCACTATAAGAAAGGATAGTCCTCCCACCGATGGAATTCAATATGTTGGTTCCTCTTCTACAAGATTTAAATCAACTAATGTAATTGAAGTTATTTTAGATTCTTTGAAGAAAATAACTGATTGTAGTTCACAAGCTTATAAAGCTATAGATAACACAATCCCAATTTTGAAGATGATAGCTCCAAAATGCAATGTAGATAATAGGGATTCATTGAGTCAACTTGACACTTTGTCTAAGTATATTACTGACAACATAGTGATAGTTGAGCAAATAAGGGAAGATGCATTCAAAGAGAAGTTAGAAAAGGAAAAACAAAAATTCTTTGAGGATCAAATAAAGAAGTGTGCAAGGTAATTTGACACACTTCTACCAGAGCTATGCAACACACTTAAGGAATTCAAAACTTTGTACATAGATACTTACAAGACAAACTTTTTGACAATCGACATTGACAAGAAAATAAGCAAGATACAGGAGGAAATTAATAAGCTAGCTGACAATTTTATCAATTCAGCTGATTCATTATCAATTTTTGAGCAAAAGATAACAGGTTTTGAGGAAGAGTTACTAAAGTTAGAAAGAGAAAAGGAGAAAATAAAAAGAAAGGCTAAGGATCTGAAATGGAGATTAAGTCCAAAGTTGGACTACTTAGCATGTCTAAGGAAAGAAATATCTGAAGCATTAGTACAGGGATAGAAAACATCGATAGAGAAAATGCAACACCTCACTGGTATAGTTCAAAGAATAGAGGCAGCAATACAAGATAGTAAGAAGTTTCTTGAAAGCCTAAATTTAATTTTGGTGGATCTTTTTCAAATTGTAACCACTCGGTTACAAGATTGAGATAGAAAACCACACTCTATTGACACCTTGACAACCTTTGTCATTGATGCCAAAGGGGGAGTAGTGGAATGAGACAATAATAAACAAAGGACTCATCTACTTAGGGGGAGTTCATACATTTTTGGTACACATATTTTTGGAGTTCAATTTTTGGACACACTTTTGAATTTTCTCATGAGTGTTGCCATCAATGCCAAAGAGGGAGATTGTTGGCAATTGCACACTCCAATGAGACATTGTAGGTGATTGAAGGTTTTGTTATTGATGGCAACCTTACAATCCTATGACACCAACAAGGCACTCCACTGGCATTATCAAGATCAGACTCTACACTGGCACTCAGACTACTGGCACCGATAGTAAAAGGAAGCATACTGGCACAGGAAGCCGACAAGAATTTTATTGTAATATATTTTGTTTATTATTGTAAAAATATTGTAAGCCGACTTGGCAAGATGTAAAATGACTCTTATATAAGAGAGTTCATTATAGAACATTGTGAGAATGTAGGATTATTATGGATGAATGTAATTAGTAGACCTATTATGCGAATTATAGGTTAAGGGTTTATGAAAGAAGCAGAGCAGAAACCGGTACTGGCTCTGGCATTATAGATGCTATTTTGAAGTGGTACAAGACACTAGATTTATATAATCCATTTTGTAAGTCAGTGAGACTTCCATTTTATATTTGAGCAGTGAGCTCTAGGCACTTGGCCTTCCTGCATGTGTAGGCCCCTCTTGTAGTAGTAAAATTCTCTTATTGGCCAGTAAGTGAATATTGTGGGTCACAAATCCCACCGAGGTTTTTCCCACACTGGGTTTCCTCATTAAATCATTGTGTTATGATGTGTTTTTCATGTGGTTACTGTTATCTCTATTTATAGCATTACTTTCTATTTACCGGTACACAGTATTAATATGTTCTGCATGTTTTAAGTTGAAAAATTGCTCATACCAGTTAGATACTGATTCACCCCCCCCACCTCAGTATATGTGGGAATCCTAACAATCTCACATTTATATCCTTAGCATAATTCACTCTAAGTGATCTACTATCAGATGTGGTTCTGATTAACTCCATAACTCCCTTGTTAGGTATTTTCTTGGTTTTATCAGGCCTACTATGTTAGGTCCTAGAGGCAATTGCGAGGGAAGGGGTGAATCAGTTGTCAAATAAATTTAAACCAAAAACAATTCAACCAACTTAATGCTTAATATCGATAAACCAGTTAAGTATGCCAGTAGACAGTTATAATAGTTAATTTCTATACCAGTAAGGATTAGTGCATGAAACATAAACACAAAGTCATCCACAACACATAACACCAATATTTGTACGTGGAAACCCTTTAAGGGGAAAAACCACAGTGGGAAACCTTACCCACAATCAAATGATGCTATTGCAGATAGTAAGTGTACATAAATGGGGTCTGCACATGCAGAAAGGCCAATAGCCTTGAGCTCACTGCTCAATCACAAAATGGGAGTCACACTGACTACAGTTGGATGGTTAAATCCAATAAGAATGTACTGCACAAAAATAGCATCTTCATATGCTAGATTCAATACTGGTGTAATAGTGATATGCTTTCACAAAAACCTAGCTTCACCTTCATATGATGTCTTTGTGTATAGCTTTGCTTAATCTCACATATACCTTCACACAATCCTTTTTCGCATTCCACACACTTGATCTTACAAATAAGATCTTACATTTATACCATAACCTAAGACCAATTTTAGTAGGTCGGCTCTACAAGATATTACAATAAAAACATTTTACAAAGAATATAATATCCAATCCAATAACTGATTGAACATGTCATCTTAATGCATTTACAACAATAATTAATCATCTCCATAGTGTGCCATGTTGATCTAGAAAAGATAAACCTGCTAGTGTAACCCTAGACCTATTTGTTGGTAACAACAAATATGCAACTATGAATATACCAATGAACAAAACTCCAAGACAAGATGTCCAGATGATGTCTTCGACATAACCATGTGTCTTCCATGCCATTCCAAGTGTCGGTGATCATTATATCTTGTCGATGTACCATATACTAGTAACTGTGCAATAATTACTTACTTGCTGGTGAATGTTGTTGGATCTCCAAAGTGCTAGTGTTTTAGTAGGTGTTGACATCAATGACAAAACCATACCAAAATACCATCAATCTCCCCCTTTGGCATTGATCACAACACAAGATGGAAAAACCATCAAAGTACCAAAACAGAAATGCCAAGTATCAAAAATCAACAATCTCCAAAAAGATTATAACCAAAAAATAATCTCTCCTAAACAACAATCTCTCCCCCTGGGAGCAACATGTGTTTTCCAAAGTTTTTTCTTTTCAATACCAATCTCTCAAAAAGATAATGTGTTTTTCCATAGATATCTCTCCCTCTTTGACATCAAATGCCAAAGTTACAATAAAACCAGGTTCATATACAAAATACCAATCAATTCAATATACCAACTACCCCCCCTGAGAAGGAGCTTCCTCATCAAAGACTAGAATAAAAGATTTCTCTATTGATTCTGTCGGTTGATGACAATCATCAACTGTCTAAGTCTCTACCGATGGTGGTATGACTCCAAGCTAATCTCTAAGATATTCAAAAGTCTCCTTAGGCAAAGGTTTAGTGAAAATATCTGCAATCTACTCTTTAGTATTCACATAAACTAGTTTTATCTCCTTAGCTTCAACTTTTTCCCTTAGAAAATTCAGTTTGATAGAAACATGTTTGGTTTTAGAATGTAATACTAGATTCTTAGATATATCAATTTCTGCAGTGTTATCACAATAGATAGTAATAGGTTCCTTGCATTTTACCTTTATGTATTTCAACATTTGCTTAAGCCATAGTACCTGTGTACAGTTAGTTGTTGCTACAACATATTCTAATTCTGTTGTTGATAAAGATGTACAACTTTGTTCCATACTCAACCAAGAAACTAATATGTTTCCAAGAAAGAATGCTCCACCAGTGGTTCTTTTTTTATCATCCACATCTCCTGCCCAATTTGCATCTGTGTATGCACATAATTCATCCCTTTGGGATAATTTGTCATTTGTTATCATAGGTGTGCTTACCGGTTTAGAGTTCTCCATCCCAAATTTCTTTAGTAACTCTTTTAAGTATTTGGATTGACTCAAGAATACACCATTATCAGTCTGTGAAATCTTTAATCCTAAAAAGAATTTTATTTCTCCAATCATAGACATTTCAAACTCTTGCTACATTTTAATAGAAAATTCTTTACATAATCCATCTTCTCCTCCAAAGATTATATCATCAACAAATACTTCTATAATCAAGATGTCATCATTAGTTACTTTATAATATAAATTGTTGTCTGCATTTCCTTTAGTAAAACCAATCTTTAAAAGATATTTATCCAATCTTGCATACCAAGCTCTTGGAGCTTGTTTTAGTCCATACAAAGCTTTTCTTAACCTGCAAACCATATTATTGTCATCTGTCTGAGAAAATCCATCAGGTTGTTCAATGTATACTTCCTCTTCAAGATCTCTATTAAAAAATGCACATTTAATATCCATTTGATAAAATTTGTAGTTCGTGTGTGCTGCAAAAGCCAAAAATAATCTAACTGCCTCAATTCTAGCTACCGGTGCAAAGGTTTCATTGTAATCAGCTCCTTCTTTCTGAGAGTATCCCTTACACACTAGTCTTGCTTTATTTCTGACAACCTTACCATCTTCACTAAGTTTGATTCTAAATACCCATTTGGTTCCAATTACATTTTTATCTTTATGCAGGGAACTAATGCCCAAATGTTGTTTTTCTCAATTTGTTCTAATTCTTCTTCCATAGCTTTAATCCAAAATTTATCTTCACATGCCTCATTAATAGATGATGGTTCAATTTGTCAAAAATTTTGTTGCTGGTTCAAAGTCTATATACCTTGAAGTTCCTCTGAATTGTTCATGAATCTTTACATTTGTACTCTCAACAATTTTCTGCAATCTCTTGTTAAAATATCTATATGCTTTGCTCTTCGATGAATAACCAAGAAATATTCCTTCATCACTTCTAAGATCAAATTTTCCAATATACTCATCTCTTCTAAAATAACATTTACTTCCAAAAATTCTAAAATACTTAAGAGTAGGAGTATTACCAAACCATAGTTCAGGAGGGGTCTTACCAGTTTCACCTTTGATGTGAACTTTGTTAAAAGTATAGACCGTTGTGCTAACTACTTCTCTCCAATACACATGTGGTAAATTTTCTTCATATAACATACTTCTTGCTACATCCAAGATAGTTCTATTTTTCCTTGCAACAACTCCATTCTGTTGTGGTGTTTGAGGTGCTGATAGTTGTCTTTTGATTCCATTCACTTCATAGATTGTATTAAAATCCCTAGATGTAAATTCACCTCCTTGATCTAATCTTAAACATTTGATTTTCTTACCAGTATTATTTTCAACCATTTCTTTGAAAAGTTTGAACTTTCCAAGTGCCTCTGATTTTTCTCTGAGAAAAGTAACCCAACACATTCTAGAATAGTCATCAATGATTAGCATGAAATATCTATCACTTTGTAAGCTTTTAGTTCTAGCTGGACCACATAAATCAATGTGAATCAAATCAAGAGGATTATTTTATTTTTCTGGAATACTTTTGAAACTAGTTCTAACTTGTTTTCCAAATTGACATTCCTTACATACTATATTCTGAGGTTTGACAATTTTAGGTAGATCTCTAGCTACCTTAGTAGTACTGATCTTTATCATGCAATCAAAGTTTACATGATAGAGTCTCTTATGCCATAACCAACTTTCATCTATATGTGCAATTAAGCATGTCTTTTCACTGTTATTCAAATGAAAGATATTACCTCTAGTCTAATTACCGGTTGCAATTTCCATACCAGTTCTATTCATGATTTTGCATTTTCCATTTTTGAATTGTAACTGAAATCCTTTCTCAACTAATTGACCAACAATCAAAAGATTATGCTTTAATCCTTCAACATAGTAGACATTGTCAGTTTTATTCTTACCATCAAAAGTTATTGAACCCTTACCTTTGATTAAACAAGCTTTGTCATCTCCAAATCTCACTAAGCCTCCATTGTATTCTTGAAAGTTCAAGAATTTACCTGTCTCCTGTCATATGATGTGAGCATCCTGAATCAATGATCCATTCATCCTTTACTTCAACTTTAGCTACCAGGGCCTGTACTATAGGTTGAGCAGTAGGTGCCAGTTGATCTTCTATTATAGCAACAAAAACCCATCCATTATCTATCGGATCCTCATCAGAATCATCAGTCACACCTTCATCAGCAATATAACAAGATTTGTCTTTATTCTTCTTAAATCTGTATCTTTGATATTCAGGGTTAGGCTTGTATGATCTTCTAGCTTCTTCTTTTAGTCTAGCATGTCTATTAGGGCTTATTGAAGCTATATGACCAATCTTATTGCAGTTAAAACATTTAAAGGGTGCTTTACCTTTATACTTACTTGCAACTGGACCTTTAGGCATTTCCTTGCAAATAGTGCTTCAAGTTCTTCAAGTTCTTCATTTTCTTTCCTACTTTCTTCGAGTTCTCTTGTATAAAAGGCTTTCCAATCAGATTTGTCAAATGATGGAGCAGATGATGTTGATGCTTTAAAGGCCAAATCTATCTTTATAGTAGCAACAGGACCAAATTCTTCAATTTCAAAAGTTGAAAGTTTCCCAATCAATGTATCCCTAGTAACTGATGTATTAGGCATTGTTCTTAACTCATTTATAGCAGTGACTTTCATTTTATATGCCAGTGGAAATCCTTGTAAAACTTTTGAAACCATTTCAGCCTCACTTAAGGTTCTTCCACAACATTTAATACCCAAAACAATTTCATTTACTCTTTCCATAAAAGCAGAAATCATTTCATCTTCTTCCATTTTTAGATGTTCATACCTGACTCGGAAGCTTTCAAGTTTTGCAATTTTGACAGTGGAATCTCCTTCATTCAGTGTTTCCAAATGATCCCAAATAGCTTTAGCAATAGACCTATCTGATAGTCCCATCATTTGTTGATCTGATAATATGCTCAAAAGTGCTTCTCTTGCTTTGCAATCATTTTCCTCATCTTTTGTCAAGTTAGCTAGACTGGGCTGACCTGGTACAATAGCAGTATAACCATTCTTCATAACTTCCCATATGTCTTTTCCAATGCAATTCAGATGTGTCTCCGTTCTGATCTTCCAGATGCCATAGTTGGTTCCATCAAGTTTAGGACTGTCCTTCCTAAAATAATTAGTAGACATTGGATCTCCTCACGCTGTTAAACTTCTACAAAAGAGGACTAAGCTCTGATATGAATTGTTAGGTCCCAGAGAAAACTAAGAGAGGGGGGGGTGAATCAGTTGTCAAATAAATTTAAACCAAAAACAATTTAACCAACTTAATGCTTAATACCGGTAAACTAGTTAAGTATGCTGGTAGATAGTTATAACAGTTAATTGCTATACCGGTAAGGATTAGTCCATGAAACATAAACACAAAGTCATGCAAAACATATAACACCAATATTTGTACATGGAAACCCTATAAGGGGAAAAACCATGGTGAGAAACCTTACCCACAATCAGATGATACTATTGCAGATAGTAAGTTTACATAAATGGGGTCTGCACATGTAGAAATGCCAATAGCCTAGAGCTCACTCCTCAATCACAAAATGGGAGTCACACTATCTACAATTAGATGGTTAAATCCAATAAGAATGTACTACACAAAATAGCATCTTCATATACTGGATTCAGTACCGGTGTAATGCTGATATGCTTCCACAAAAACCATCCTTCTATCTTAAGTTGATGTTTGCGTGTATAGCTTTGCTTAATCTCACATATACCTTCACACAATCCTTTTTCACATTCCACACTTGATCTTACAAATAAGATCTTACATTTATACCATAACCTATGACCAATTTTAGTAGGTCGACTCTACAAGTTATTACAATAACAACATTTTACAAACAATATAATATCTAATGCAATAACTGATTGAACATGTCAGCTTAATGCATTTACAACAATAATTAATCATCTCCATAGCATGCCATGTTGATCTGGAAAAGATAAACTTGCCGGTGTAACCCTACACCTATTTGCTGGTAACAACAAATATGCAACTATGGATATACCAATGAAAAAAACTCAAGGACAAGATGTCCAAACAATGTCTTCGACATAACCATGTGTCTTCCATGCCATTCCAAGTGTCGGTGATCATTATATCTTGCCGGTGTACCATATACTAGTAACTGTGTAATAGTTACTTGCTTGTCGGTGAATATTGCTGGATCTCCAAAGTGCTAGTGTTTTAGTTGGTGTTGACATCAGTGACAAAACCATACCAAAATACCAAAATACTACCCATTGAAGGTAAACCAGTAACTACCTTAATTGCTTCCTTGGTTATCTTGCAAACTAAATCTAACCATATGAACTCTCCATGGAATTTGCTTAATACAAGTATTACAACTTGCTTTGGAAATTCGGGAATGTTCAGAATTTCTACAAAACCTAAGTCTTCCACAATCTTATGTTTAGGTTTAATAACATCATTTCCATCGGTAATAACCTCATTAAACATTTTCTTTAAATCCTCAGTCCCTAAGTTTTCTATGTTGCAATGGATGTAGATTTTAGGGTCTTCAGCAAATGCTAGACCATTCAAAAATTCTGAAAAAGCTCTGACAGAATCATCCTGCTTTGCAATCTCAGGGATAATATTAAATATGGGTCTAGGGAGTTTGATGTTTTAAAAAATGGTAGGGTTTGCAATAAACTTGGGAACAGAAGATGAGGTTGCCATTTCAAAAGATAAATACCTCTTAACTGAAGTTCTCTGAATGCCTAAAAAACTCTTTGCAGCTTTGCCTTAGAATGCCCTTGCTCAGTTTCACGCTCTTTGATTATTTGTGTAGCTAGGAAATGTGGAAATCATCACAAACAAATAGTATTAATAATCTAGCTCAATCACGAAAGCTCAAATGCAATGATCAATCCTAAACACACTCAATAAAGACATGAAAACAAGACATTCAAGATTGAAAACTAAACAAACCAAATGTAGACTTGAATGTCTCCTTCATGTGGCTCCATTGTCCTTCTTTCTTCTTCAAATAGATTTGTTTGTGGATCTCACCTACAAGTGCATACACATGAGATGAAAGCAAGTCGACAAGATTGTAGCGCTAGAATACTCTAAGCGTGATTGATTCGACAAAGTGATTAGATGGGATTGAAGAAATTCATCCAATTTATAGACAAATTGGAGAAAAGATCAAATTAGCATGAAGAGATTCGAATGGAAATTGCAAATCAAGAATGTCAATTATGACAATTTATGACAAATTTGCACTTTCTATGCAAGAATTGATTGATTGTCAATTATGACAAGATTATGACAAATTTCTATGTCAAAATTGATTGATTGTCAATTATGACAAATTATGACAAATTGAAATGTCATTCCCATGAAATTAGGAGAAAAATTGGAGAGAATTGAAATTAGATGAATTAGAAATTAGATGAATTAGAAATTAGATGAATTAGAAATTAGGAAATTAGGAATTAGAAATTGATGAAAATTAGGAAATTAGGAATTAGGAAAAATTAGGTAAATCAATTAATAATTTGTCATTTATTAATTAATTCACAAAAAGAGGAATAATTAGTTAGCCAATTAAATAAACATTTAATTGTGACATGAAGAATTAGGATAAGTAAATAATTTATTAATCCTAGAGGGGGAAATGACAAACAGGGTTAAATGAATAAATCATAAAACCTTAGGAGATGAATTAGAAAATGCAAGAATGACAATTAGGTCTTGACAAAGGATAATTGATATCGATTCGATTTGATCATGATTCTGACTTAATAAAATGACCAATGCTGATAAGTGATTTGATTGATAAATGCGCCAATTGACGAGGAACAGTGACTAATTGATCCAAATTGACATGATTGAGAAATACAATGATCGATGACAAATCGATCGCAAAATGACGAAAATGACAAGTGGACAAGGATTGATGACAAAATAGATTGCAAGATGACAAGATTGAAAATGACCACAATCGATGACAAATCGATCACAATATAATAAGATTGAAAAGAGGACAACGATCAATGACAAATCGATCGCAAAATGACAATGATCGACGAGAAATCTATCACAAAATGATAGATTGATAAGAGGACAAAACCCTAATTCCATCATCGATTAGGATTGACAATTTCCAAAATGAAATTGAGTTGACGATGTGTAAATATGCCAAATGAGCATGCACATTGATGCGACAAGATAAGATCGACCAAAATCATGACTGAAGATTGTTATTGACAAGACCAAATTTGAAAATGAAGAAAAATGAAGAATGCAGAAGAAGGACTCAGTGCTCGCAAATGATAAAGACCAAGTGCGCAACATAGGAGAAATGTTAATACAATGCAAAAACCCTAAAATAAGGCAATGCGCCAATGTTAAAGTATGACTCCACAAGCGTTGACCATTTTTAGATGTCTACATTTTGCCCCTCTTTGAGACAATGTGATTTTAAGCTTTGTTTAAAAGAACAATAATGAAAATGCCCCAAACAATAATAATGACATATGCATGCCCCCTCAAGGAATTGGCTAGAAAAATCCAGAAAAGAGGCCAAGTGATCGATAAGAATGACAGAAGATGATAGATTCGAACGGACTACCAAGACTGATAGAAGAAATGTTAGTGAGAAGAAATTAGACAGAGGACAGTTAGAGATGAAGAAAAACTTGTTTTCAGTAATGCACTTTGTAGGCGAGAACCTTTATTTTAATGTAGCAAAATGGATGCGTAGCATCATGGCATTGAAGGCCAGAGCTGAAATGCAACCCTTTTTGTAAAAGATAGACACATCACAGACAAACAACAATCACAACAAAAAAGAAAGGGACCATGAACCATCCTGGTTAGTCTAAATCACTTAGTGACATCATCGAGCAACATAGGAACATGATCGAAAATAAATCAATAAATGATAAGACTTGCTAATTCCAACAAGTCAAACAAACATCTTGATCTTTATTGTCAAAAGTTGAAAGTGCTGATAGGACGATCATGCTGTCTGGTGTCAAGTAATGTGGTACCCCGTCTAAGATAGGACACAGTCTGGTTTCAGGTATACCACACCCTATATAAGACCCATGATAGTGTGCCAAGGATGAGTGATATTGATGTTGAGGAATTGATATGACAATTGTGATCAGTTTTGAATGTCTGGTTTAATTGAAAAAGTTCATCTGTGAATGCATGATTGCATGTCGTTGGAGGAATGCTCAGCGATCTATCTATGCACAAAGGGATCATTTATTTTTTTGCTTGGCTTTTCAATTTTTTACAATTTTTTTGTGTTCATTTTTTTTTCAGGACTTTATATGATTTTTTTATTTTTTTAGGGATTTTCTCAAGACATTATTTGATTTTTAGAGATTTTTTCAGGACATTTTTCAATTTTTTCTGGATTATTTCAGGACATTTTTCAATTTTTTCTAGATTATTTCAGGACATTTTTCAATTTTTTTTGTTTTTATTTCAGGACATTTTCCAAATTTTTTTTTGAATTATTTCAGGACATTTTTCAATTTTTTTGGATTTTGCCCCCAGTGTCTAGCAAGGAAAGGAATATGACAGGTGAATAAATAGGCTTGCTAAAATGATGGTGGATAGAGGGAAGACAAAGGCCTTTTATTATGGAGACAACACAGATGCAATTTTCAAGGGCTATTGCATGATGGGACAAGAGATTGGATATGACAATGTAAAGCAGTGACATGGCATGAGGGACATGTCAAGAGGTTTTTGAAACCATGTTTAAATTTTGCGTCCTTATGTCAGATCAAGATCAAGGAATGAAAAAGGGTGTATGGATAGTGATAAGATATGGATAGGATAAGCAAGACCAAGAATGGATAAGGGACATGAACTGAAGGTCGGGATTGGCTAAGGGATAGTGGCAGAAAGTTGCCATAAGCTAGGGAATATGGATGAAAAGTTATAATAAGAAAATGGATAAAGACCAAAAGCTATGATAGACTAAAAGCTGCAAACAAGATGCATGATGCTCATGATGATCCTCAGCCTTGTCAAGATCAAAGGTGGAAAGAGGAAATGGACATGAGGGACAATAGGATATGAAGGGTAATGACAGGGGTTCGATAGGATAATGAAGGGCAATAGGATATGAAGGAGAAAACCTGCCCCCAAGTGTGGTGTGCAAGAAGTTCATAGATTACGCATGATGCCTGTTTGCCAGATTTTCATCACGATACTTGCTCAAGGTGCCTATTTGCCAGGTTTTCACTAGTGGATGAATTATTTTTCTTTACTTTTTTCTTTTGTCTTTTTTTTTTTTTCAATTTTTCACTTTTTTTGATTTTTTTTTTTGTATTTTGACTTTTTCAATAGAAGATGGACACATGATAGGGGATGGAAGAAGGACTCAAGCATATTTTTGTTTGGATAGTAGCCTTGAAACTAAGGCAAGGATTTATGTAAAGGATTGGATCAAAGGGATCGAAGGATGGAAAATATGCATTGGATAATGGACAAGGTATTGGAAGAACTGGGCTTCAGTGGACGGAAATGTTGGCAAGATTGACATTGGCACACACCTTGAGGGGTGATGGACTGATGGAGGAAAGATGTATTTTGGATATTGAGATTTTGACAAAGGAAAGACTATGGATTTTGGGACATAAGGGCCCAAAATGGATGAAGAAGGCGGTGGAGGAATAGACTTGGAAGGTTTGGATGGAGGAATAGAAATTTTAGATGCCAATCTGGGTTGTTCTTTTTGTGCTTCAAGGAGCTTCTTGGGGATCCACATGGTTTTTGATTTTTCATGCTTTTGTGGTTCCTTGGAGTGCATTGCTTGCACAAGGGATTTAGGAACCCATATATATTTTGACTTTGCTTTATTTTGCTCAGTGGGCCTTTGTGGCCTTTTGGATATTTCTTTTTCTTTATAGATCATATTGTTCTTTGTTTTGATATGTCAATTATATTGGACATGTTGATCCTTGAATACATGTGGATTTCTAGACTTATGACTTTTATACTTGGCATCCAAATTGCTTGGAGGGGGAAAGGAATGCATGGATGGATATGAATGAAATGGAGTTCTTTTGGATTGATGAAATTTACTCAAGGATGTGTGCCTTTTCTGACCTTGCATAGAGGAGAAAGGGATATAAGGACCTAAGATGGATGGAAGGTGTGATGGGGAAGGTGTATGTTTTGATTTTGATGGAGGGATACCAACGTCTTGAGAGTGAGTTGTGTAGACATGACCCTTTAGATCTTCTTTGATATGGAGGGGTTCTTTCTCATGAAGGTCTACTCCTTTGCCTTTATGAATATCTTGACTTGTAGGATACTCTTTTCTTTGGGAAGAAGACGCAAGTCCATTATGAGGTGGATATGATATGAGAGAAATAATGAGATCTTTAAGTGGATCGGATTGCACCAAAGTGGAAGAACCCATTATGCATGTCAAGGGTTCATGAACATCTTTCACTGACATGTTAGAATCATGAGGGGGATTAGGATCATGAGGGGGACTAGGAGTGTGTAGTGGACATGGTTCAATGACAGGCTCTTCAAGATATGGAATGGGAGAAATAATGGGATCATCAAAAGAAATGCGATCTTGGAGTGTATATGGAGCATTAAGACAAGGAGATGGAGGAACAAAAGGATCTTGTGTAGGATTTAAAGGAATAATTTGATCTTGACAAGGAGGAAGATCATTGGAATCCTCTTTAAAGTTTCTTTGCTCTTGACTTTCAATGGGATCATCGGAAAGGATGGAAGGGATATCTTGATCTTTCTTAGGAAGTGGAATGCCAATGGGATTTGAAAGGAAATTTTTTTCATGAAATGGAAGGGGATCATTTGGGATTGGATGGACTGGGATATCTTGATCTTTCTCAGGGAATGGAGTGTCAATAGAAGTTTGGATAGGATGGACAAGAATAGGGGAATCATCATGAGTGTCTAGGAACATGGGGTCCTGGTCAACAATTGGATGGGATGATAAGGTTTCGAGATCTTGATCTTGATCTTTTCCAAAACACGTTTCTTCATGCTCTAAATTATCCTCTTGACATGGGGTTGGACTTTGGATATGCATGGAGGATTTTGACAAGGAATCAATGTTTTGGCATGAAGGAAATGCACTTTGAACATTTGTGATGGATTCTAGCAAGGAATCACTTGCTTGCAAAAACAAATGGTCGGGAAGGCAGGCCCTCTAAAGGTGACACACAATCAAAAACATGAGCATGGTATCGAAGATCTGGATTTCTGATCACCCTAAGAAGGATGAGAGAATACTCTCCTACTCCAATGTTAAACTCAACAATCAAAGCAAACATACAATCATTCCATCCTATTTAGAAATCATACTAGGTGCCTAAATATTAATTACAAACACAAAGTTTAGTTGTAGTCCAAGGCAACCTACAAAACCCAAGTCAGAAGTTTGATATGTTTAGTCTTTGACTATCGAACCTGCATAAAATGTGTTAGTAGTTTCATTTGTTGTCTTTGTCATGCATATACCAAGGTGTTGCATAGAGAATCAGTACCAAAAACCAAAAAGTAGAAATAGAATGCAAAACAAAACAATTTGCAAGTAAAAAACACTGCCTTTTACCTCTGTTTCTCACCCTACATAGGCGCATAATGTCTCACACAGGTGTAGAATGCTTGACACAGGCGCAAGATTACACAGGTGTAGGATTGATTAAACAAGTGCAAGATGCCTTACACAGGCGCATTTTTTTTTTTTTTAAATTTTGTTTACACAAGCGCAGAATACATTGACATAGGCACAAAATGCATGACACAGGCGCAGATTGTCTCACACAGGCGTAGAAGCTCTCAGAAAACCTTGCATTACCCTGTTTCTTGGGTTTTTCACCTACAAATCAACTCAAAAGCACTCAAAAGCATGATTAGGGGGTTAGTTCATGTCGGGTTCACCAATTAATGTAGCTAGGAATTCGGAAATCATCAAAGCAAATATCAATATTAATCTAGCTTAATCACGAAAGCTCAAATGCAATGATCAATCCTAATTACATCCAATGAAAACATGAAAACAAGACATTCAAGATTGAAAACTAAGCAAACCAAATGCATACTTGAATGTCTCCTTCATGTGGCTCCATTGTCCTTCTTTCTCCTTCAAATAGCTTTGTTTGTGGATCTCACCTACAAGTGCATACACATGAGATGAAAGCAAATAGACAAGATAGTAGCGCAAGAATACTCGAAGCGTGATTAATTCGACCAGGTAGTACTCTTGATTGAAGAAATTCATCCAATTTATAGACAAATTGGAGAAAAGATCAAATTAGCATGAAGATATTCGAATGGAAATTGCAAATCAAGAATGTCAATTATGACAAATTATGACAAATTTGCACTTTCTATGCAAGATTAATTGATTGATAATTTTGACAAAATTATGTCAAATTTCTATGTCAAAAATTGATTGATTGTCAATTATGACAAATTATGACAAATTGAAATGTCATTCCCATGAAATTATGAGAAAAATAGGAGAGAATTGAGAATTAGAAATTAGAAAATTAGAAAATTGAAATTGATGAAAATTAGGAAATTAGGAATTAGGAGAAATTAGAAAATGAGGAAATTAGGAATTAAGTGAATTAATTAACAATTTTTCATTTATTAATTTAATTCACAAAAGAGGAAGGAATTAATTAGCCAATTAAATGAACATTTAATTGCGATGAGAAGACTTAGGATAAATAAACTATTTAACCTAGAGGGAGAAATGACAAACAAGGTTAAATGAATAAATCATGAAACCCTAGAAGATGAATTAGAAATGCAAGGATGACAATTAGGTCTTGACAAAAGATGATTGATGTAGGGTCGATTTGATCATGATTCAGACTGACAAAGGACCAATGTTGATAAATGATTTGATTGATAAACAATTGAGATTAGTTTGACAAAAATCAAATGACAAATTGACCAAGATTGACAAGGACAAGGATCGATGACTAATCGATCACAAAATGACAAGATTGACAAGGACAAGGATCGACCAAAATCATGGCTGGAGATTGTTATCGACAAGACCAAATTCGAAAGAGAGAAAAATGAGGAATGCAAAAGAAGGACTCGATGCTCACAAATGATAAAGACCAAGTGCGTGACATAGAAGAAATGTTAATGCGATGCAAAAACCCTAAAATAAGGCAATGCGCAAATGTTAAAGTATGACTTCACAAGCGTTGACCATTTTTAGACATCTACAATTTGAATGTTTGGTGAGTCGAAATGAGGGTTTCTCGGTGCTTTATAGCCAAAAAGGTTCTTTAAAACCGCATTAAATGCTTGTCGGTTAAGTGAAAACTTAACATATCTACCAGTAAAGAAGAAATGTATCTTCTCACCTTCAACCGAGGGTAGAATGCATGATTTTAAACTTGCTGCAATGCCCCCTAAGGATTATTCCTTAGGTGGATGAAGAAACTCCTATGGTGGAGGATTAATTTGTTCTACTGGTGCAGAGATAGTTTCATCAATTCTTTGATCACTCTTCTTAATCCATCATTTTGAAAATTCTTGCTTTACTTCATCTACCTTTTCTTTGCCCTTCAAACTAGACCCTTTATTGTGTGTCGGTATATTCTTGCTTCTACAAAATTTTGCAACATTTCCAATATTGTTACATGCATAACAAGTTACATTATTCCTTTGAATAGCTTTTCCATATCCTTGACCGGTTTGTGATCTACACTGATTAGATAAATGCCCAAATCTACCACAAACGTAGCATTTTACATTCATTCTACAATTTTTTGAATTATGACCAACTTTGTTGCATTTGGAACATTGACCAGTGGGTGAGTTTGTATTTTGATTATTTCTAAATCTACACTAATTTTCTCTATGACCATATTTGTTGCAATTAAAGCATTTCCCATTAAATTTATAAGTATTAGGTTGTCTTACTAGTTTGTTCTGATCTTGATTATTTGTAGTACCGAAACTTTCTCTAATTTCAAAACCAAGTTCAACTGTATCTCCATCAGGTTTTTGTCTTTTCAGCATATCATCAAGCCTTTCTAAACTTTTCTTGAATTTGTCTTTGTGTTCATTTGCAGTGATCAACTCATTTTCCAGAATTCCAACTTGTCTTGTAAGATCCTCCTTATCATGTTGCATGTGAATCAGATTTGTCTTTAGCATATCATTTTCATGACAAAGTCTTAGATTTTCATTTCTGGCATCGTTAAGTCTCCTAGTCAAGTCTTCTTCATTCTTCTTCTTATCTTCAATATCCTTACATAACCTCATAGTCATATCTTGCATTTCATTCTTCATATTAGTGTTCTCTTGTCTCAACTTATTTGCAATGTCTCTAAGAGTTTCCTTTTCATCATCATCATTCTGCATTTTCTCTTGAAGTTCCTTTCTCTTATTTTGTGCTATAACCAGGTTCTCCTAAAGTCCTTTAATGAATTTATTAGTAGTCCTTAGATCATCTTCAAGTTTGATATTCTTCAATTTTTTTGCATCAAAATCTTCAAGAGCTCCTTTCAACTGTTTTCTTAAGTTCTCCATCTGTACCAGTTTTAGAATCTTCCTCAAGTTGTTAGGCTTTTTCAAATAGAGGACCAAGCTCTGATACTAATTGTTAAATTCAATGATAGTCCCATAGACACTGAGAGGGGAGGGGTGAATTAGTGTCTAACCGGTTAGTTGAATATTTAAGTTTATTTATAACTTTCCCACCCAAAACAGTGTATCGGTAAACAAGAGTTAATGTAGTAAACATAAATAATAGAGACAACATAGAAACACACCATAACACAAGATATTTAACAAGGAAACCCAGTGTGGGAAAAAAATCGGTGGGATTTGTGACCCACAATATTTACTCACTGGCCAATGAATAAATACTACTTACAATAGGGGCCTGCATATGCAGGGAGGCCAACATCCTAGAGCTCACTCCTCAAAGAAAAGTCCCACTGACTACAAAATGGATATTTAAATCCAATACAATGTACTTCTCAAAACAACATCTCTAATGTTAGGTTCAGTACCGGTTTAAGCTCAGTTATTAACCAAAACCTTCGATGTCCACTATATCACTTTATACAATAATTTCCTATTATATTATTTTCTTACTTCACCAAAATGACCTAAGAGATCTCATACTTATATGAATCTTTACAATATACCATGTCATCTTACAATAGATAATTATATTACAATGAACAAAAGTTCATCCCATGTCGGCTTGAGTACCAATGTGTTTTGTTGCTGATGTAATTTGAATGCTAGTGTAAGTGCCTGTCGGTGTCGGTGTCTGCCAGTGCATGTAGAAACCTATTGCCAGTTGGTGCCAATTGGTTGCCATCAATGACAACATCAACTATTCTCATAAGAGTGTAGAATGCAAACAGATAGCTTCAGATGAACTGGATGAACATGAATTGTTAGTCACCATAGTATCTTCCTCAAGCAGTTAAGCTTTCTATAGAGAGGACAAAATCTCTAATACTAATTGTTAGATAGTTCAAATAACCAGAAGACAACTAAGATAGGGGGTGAATTAGTTGTAACAAATTACCAAAATCATTGGCAATTAAAAATTTAATATGGGAACCTAAAATATTAATACCAAAATGCTTAAACCAAATACCAAAATAGTAGTTAAACCAATTAAGCATAAAAAATAATGACAAAATAAATGACACAAATATTTATACATGGAAAACCTGGTAAAGGGAAAAACCACTGTGGGAACCTTCCCACAGTTAGATAATACTTCTTTAGTAAGTATGTGAATTACAATTAAGGGGACTGCACTTGCAGGAAGGCCAACAACCTAGAGTGCACTGTTTATCACAAAGGGAACCTCACTGACTACGTAGAAATCTAGACTACAATCCAGAGAAGTGTTGAACTACAAAAGATAGCATCTCCTATGCCTGAGTATAGTTCCGGTTAAGCTCAATACCAAAGGACTAAATCCTCTTACATAAACCCAATTTGATCTCCAATAATCAGCCAAATCCTCTTCCTAAATGATATTACATTATTCACACATTATATCCCTTGACCATTAACATTCCTATCCCATGACCATGATGATCTACAATGAGATATTACATCTATATATACAAACCCTCGACTATAAATAATCAGGTCAGACACTAGATAATAAACCAATTACATAAATATAAAACATGTCATCCTTAGACCAAACAAATAATATCCAACACATAAGACATCATGAAAACATATCAAGAGGTCCAATCCACACGCTTCATTAAACCGGTCCATGACCTAGACCAACCAAGACCCAGTATAGGTCCACATGCTACAACAATGATCACCTTCCATCAAGTCTCGAACATGATCACCAACAGTATCCTAAAACTCCATGAGAAGCTACACCAACACCACTTATGCAATTCATCAAAGATCTTCATCAAAATCTCTAATGGTGAAACACTCGCAGGAACTAGAAAATAGGCCTCTAAGAAAAAGACCAAAACCAACTAACTCAACATGAATATGAGTATCATGAATAAGTCAATTCCATAACCAAACTATATCAGAGCCTACAAGATCATATCAGATCCAAACCAACCAGAATCCACTCAACCTACTGGGACTAGAGGGGTGATGGTAAAGCATCCAAACAACTAATGTTGGCATCAATGACAAAACATAAATGCAACACATAATCAATTACTCCAAATGGCCAACAAATAACTATGTTGTTTTTTCTTTGATTTAGGATATTGAAGTCCTAATTTATCTTCTTTAGATTATGTGTGAGGACAAATGGGTTCTGAAATACCTTCTTGTTGCTTTCCAATTGGTCCTCTTCCTTCATATCCCATCTTTTGCATGATCTTATAACCATTGACATATTGTTCTATGGGAATATTAACTTTTGCAGGTGTTGTTATGGTTTTATTTTCATCTCTGTACAACCAACTAAGAATGTCTTTGTCTTCAGTTTCTTCTACAAGTATTCTAGCTCTAATAAATTCTCCATCAAATATTTTGTTGTTCTCAAATTCTGATTCCCCTTAAAAAACCCTTATAATAAAATAATAAACTCTGTCTGCCGAAGAGAAATCAAAGAAAAGGAAACTTCAGAACAATATATGAAAAGGTTTTATAACCTTCTACACTTTGAACTTATCCAAAGTTCAGGTAGGTATACCTTAGGTGAATTCTTTCAAACTTTCAAACAAAATCCACAATAACTATTGTCCAAAAAACCTGTGGATCTTATCGCCTCAAAATTAACTGAAACAAAGAAATAAAAACTTATGCTCATATTCAGTATTGACCTACAAAATATGTAAAAGATAACCACAAATAGATACCAGTGCCTTATCCAGGCCACATAGTCATCTAAGTTCAAACAATAATCTCAAATTAAACATCTCCATTCATCCCATCACTTCGGCTTCTATAAGACCCCCACATATGCCTGACATACATAAGAATTTACCCTTATCACAACTAGATAGCATTCATCAAATTCACAGTCTCCCACAAGGAATTTACTGATAGATGTAGATAGGAATTTGACAATCATCAAAGCAAGTAGCAAAGTAGACTAGCTCAATCAGGAAAACTCAATTGCAATGATGAGAAAAACCTACAAACATTCAATAGAGATATGGAAATAAAACATTCAATTCAAACGCAAACCATCACAAATGCGGATGTCTCCTCCATGATTCTCCATTGTCCTTCTTTCTCCTTCAAATTGATTTGTTTTGTGGATCTCACCTTCAAGTGCATAAGCATAATGTGAAAGGAAGATTGACAAGATGGTAGCGCAAGAATACTAGAAGCATGATTGATTCGGGGATCCTTTGATTGAAGAAATTCATCCAATTTATAGACAAATTGGAGAGATGACAAGATTAGCATGAAGAGATTTGAAAAAAAAATTCAAATCAAGAATGACAAATATGACAAATTATGACAAATTGACACTTTCTATGCAAGATTGATTGATTGACAAATTATGACAAATTGACAAGGTTGCTATGCAAAATTGATTGATTGACAAATTATGACAAATTTTAGAAAAATAGGAGAAAATAGAAAATTAGATGAACTAGAAAATTGATGAAAATTAAAAAATTAGGCATTAGGAGAATTTAGTAAATTGGAAAATTAGGTAAATTAATTAATAATTTTTCATTCATTAATTAATTCACAAAGAGGGAGGAATTAGTTAGCCAATTAAATAAATATTTAATTGTGACAAGAAGACTTAGGATAAATAAATAAATTATTTAACCTAGAGGGAAAATAACAAATAAGATTAAACGAATAAATCATGAAACCCTAGAAGATGAATTAGAAATGCAAGGACGACAATTAGGTCTTGACAAAAGATTATTGATATCGATTCGATTTGATCATGATTAACAAAGGACCAATGCTGATAAATGATTTGATTGATAAATGTGCCAATTGACAAGGAACAATGACAAATTGATCCAAACTGACATGATTGAGAAAGATGACGATCGATGACAAATCGATCGCCAAAATGACAAGATTGAAGAGAGAACAACGATCGATGACAAATCGATCGCAAAACGAAAAGATTGAAAATGACAACGATCGATGAGAAATCTATTACAAAATGATAAGATCGATAAGAGGACAAAACCCTAATTCCATCATCGATTAGGATTGGTGATGTCCAAAATGAAATCAAATTGATGATGTCAAAATATGCCAAATGAGCACGCACATTGATGCGACAAGATAAGATCGACCAAAATCATGACTGAAGATTGTTATCGACAAGACCAAATTTGAAAGTGAGACAAATGAAGAATGCAGAAGGACTCAATGCTCGCAAATGATAAAGACCAAGCACACAACATAGAAGAAATGTTAATGCGACACAAAAACCCTAAAATAAGGCAATGCGCAAATGTTAAAGTACGACTTCGCAAGCGTTGACCATTTTTAGATGTCTATATTCTGCCCCTCTTTGAGACAATGTAATTCTAAGCATTGTTTCAAAGAACAATAATGAAAATGCCCCAAACAATAACAATGACATATGCATGCCCCCTCAAGGAATTGGCTGGAAACATCCAGAAAAGAGGCCAATTGATCAATAAGAATGATATAAAATGATAGGAGCAAACAGACTGAAAATCGGGGATCAGATACACAAATGACAAGAAATGGAAGGTGCAAAAGACCATGACCAACATAAGATGAAGAGGGTGCACGTCCATCTATGCACTGACAAAGATCTATAAATGAGACACAGAGAGGGAAAATAGCTCATTTGCACTAGCCAAAGTGGAGGATTTGTTGCTCTGGAAAAGGATGCTTGCAGAGAGATGGCAAACATCCCAATGGCAGATCACCTTTGGGAACATGTACGCACCTACAGACAACCAAATGACGTGGGAGCAACAATATGTATCTCAAAAACCCATATTGTCAATTTCATGAATTTTACTTGCTTGCGGGACATTGCGGGGCCCACAGGGAATGGAAAAAATTACTCCTGCGCCTGTGTGGGTGCATCCTGTGCTTGTGTAGGATGTCCTGTGCTTGTGTAGGGTACATAGGTGCAAGTTGATGCTACACAAGTGCAGGACATGGGACATAGGCGTAGTTGTGCATTGAGAATCCCAATTTGATAAAAAATAGCATGCAAATGATCCCAAAAAGGGGGATAAGGGTAGGATAGGTCAAAATAGATTAGAAGCACCCTGATTTGTACATGAAGCAAGGAAATGCAACCCATAGGAGGAAACCCTAAAACTGACAAAGTGAGCCCCAATTGTGATGCAGAGTCGACAGTATCCACTGATTACGCGAGAGAACCGACCTAACTGCTTCATGTTACGACATAAACTTAGGAGCACGGATAGAGATACATTAGCAGGACTTGGATTATACTATATCGCATTCATGCCCGAGATTAGGGGAAACATAGGACTACTTACCGCATTGGTAGAGTGATGGCATTTAGAGACTTCCTCTTTCCATCTGGTGATTGGAGAGGCGACTGGAACACCAGAGGACGTATGGTGTATCCTCTGCATTCTGATTCATGGGGAGATGATAGAGTATGACCCAGTGATAGGGAGAGATGCTTTGTGTAGATTATTTGAGTGTGACACAGATGATCTAGATATCGTAGAGATGGAGATCGGCTGGGAGACCATGGCAATAGAGTACGATCAATGATATGTGGTGATAGCCATGGTTATAGCATGCTTATTAGCAAGGGACAGATGAGGTCATGGATTCCCTATTGGATGGGGATGAGTGCTAGAGAAGATGACGACAGAGGGGACTATGTACGCATGGGGACCATGTGTACTGGCTATGCTATATTTTCAGTTGCATCAGATAGCATATCAAGGAGTGCAGACTTTGAGCTGTGGGGTCACACTGTTACAGGTATGGGCATTTGAGCACATAGCCATATGTTGACTGATTGTAGAGAGATAGGTATTACCACATCAACCATATGTGTACTACTATGGGGGAGCACTAAGACAGGGTCCTTTCGGATACATATTGTATTGGTGACATGAGCTAGACAGATTAAGAGAGGTCACATGGAGGCCATATCTTGATTGCCCTGGATGGTTAGATGATAGTGATGAGCTACTATATTGTAGACAAGAGAGATACCTGATTGGGCGAGTAGTGAATCACCAGAGAGTAATTGAGATGTACCTACTAGAGAGAGTTAGATGACAGTTTGGAGAGAGGCAGGATGTACCCAAAGGGACTGCACACTTTGCCCGATCTCATAGAGAGACAAGTTAGTGGGGGAGGATGATTCAGCCACACATAGCATATGCCGACTTCACATAGCTACAGTAGAGATAGTGGGTTTGGAGATCAGATGTGGTGGATGCCGAGATGACAGAGGAGTATGAGCAATGGTTTGCATGATGACGACCAGTGCCATTGACGGATACTGATATTCCACTACCTAGGAGACAGGAGGACTTCCCACTCGCTGGAGAGGAGGGAAATGATGAGGAGAGAGATGAGGATAGAGAGGATGAGGGGGATGACAAGGATAGAGATGATGAGGATGAAGATTATGAGCCGGATTCAGCCGATCAGGAGTCATTGCAGGATATACCCATAGAGCCAGAGATAGCTAGCATAGAGGAGATGGAGATATGTAGGGCCACCATAGCGAGTTAGCATGATCACATTGTGACATTAGAGAGATAGAATGCTATCTTGAGGACAAAGCAGGATTAGTTTAGAGCAGAGATAGCCAGATTGACAATGGCTCAAGATACAGTGATAGCCCAGGCACAGCAAGAAGAGCAGAGAGTCATTGAGTATATTGGGTCGATTAGGGATGCCAGTGCATGTGAGATGGCAAAAATGTTGGTAGAGATCGGAGAGGAGATACGCCATTGGAGGACACTATATGAGAGTGTAGTTCCACCAAAGCAGAGAGCAGTGTCATACCAGGCACGATTAAGGACAGAGAGCAGGCCACATTCTCGGAGGTCAGTGAGTAGCATGGGGGTGAGTGGACCTATGAGACATCATCCTTGAGACATGGCAGAGATGAGGAGGACAGAGGGAGCACCCAGTGATAGAGGCACGTGCTCTTTATTACAAAGACATATGTAGTTTGACATTATGTATTTAGCCTGCGGGCCATACTTAGGACAGATAGTCCAATTTTGTACTTCGATACTTTTTGATATATGATATGATATGCAGCTATATGATGGGATACAATGCATTATGGCTTATGGTTGATGTTTACTTTCCATGTATGGATGGCTTATGCACTATTTATGTACCATTGTGGAACATGTATGGATATATTTTTATGTGTTTTGGATGCATTTATAATATGAAATGGATAAAATGCTTGATATGGGCTTGATAAAATGCAAATGTACTAACCAATGAATGCAGGATGTAGCTAATGTTATAATGCAAATGTACTAATCAATGAATGTAGGATGCAGCTTATGTTTTTGGAGATCGGAGAACTAGACCGAACTGACTGCCCAAACTAATGAAAGAAATGTTAGTAAGAAGAAATGAGACAAAGGACAGTTAGAGACGAAGAAAAACTTTCTTTCACTAATGCACTTTGTAGGTGAGAACCTTTATTTAATGTAGCAAAAACGGATGCAGAGCATCATGGCATTGAAGGCTAGAGCTGAAACGCAACCCTTTGTACAAAAGATAGACATATCGCACACAAGGAATGAGTGAAGCATCCTAGGGTGCATACATCAAGGGGTGAGGTATGTGCGGTGTTCACAAAGCGAACGTACTTATCATAGACACCCAATGATATAGTTGCCCTAGTTTGTGACAAACATTTCACAAACAACAAACACAACAAAAAAAAACAAAAGGGACCATGAACCATCTCGGTTACTCTAAATCACTCGGTGACATCATCAAGCAACATAGGAACATGATCGAAGATAAATCAATAAATGATAAGACTCGCTAATTCCAACAAGTCAAACAAACATCTTGATCTTCATTGTCAAAAGTTGAAAGTGTTGATAGGACGATCATGTTGTCTAGTTTCAGGACATGCGGTACCCCGTCTAAGACAGGACACAGTCTAGTTTTGAGTATACCACACCCTGTATAAGACCCATGATAGTAATGACAAGGACAAATTATATTGATGTTGATTGATTGATATGACAATTTTAATCAGTTTGAATGTCTAGCTTGATGGAAAAGTTCATCTGTTAACGCGTGATTTCACTAAAGCACAATGTTGTGATTGAGAGTCATTGGATGTATGCTCAGTGATCTGTCTATGCACAGAGGGGATATTTTTGTTTTGTTTTTCGAGTTTTTACAAAAAATTTTGTTCATTTTTTTAGGACATTATGTGATTTTTTTAAGGATTTATTTCAGGACATTATTTGATTTTTTTGGATTTTTTTCAGGACATTATGTGATTTTTTTTTTTTTCAAGACATTTTTCAATTTTTTATGGTTTTTTCAGGACATTTTTCAATTATTATGATTTTTTTGGGACATTTTTCAATTTTTATGATTTTTTCAGCACATTTTTCAATTTGAAAGCTCTAGTAAATGATCATGACAAGGGGCACGCACCCAATGCACATTTGAAAGACATATATAGAGACTAGGACCGAAACATATGCACAAGGACTGGAAACCGGAGTATGCAAGACAATGATGTTGACCAATCATAGGCCTGGAATAGAACATTGGGTCAGGACAAGGATAGGTGCGATAAACCTGCAGAGAGAAAGCATAGCTAGAGGTCATGATAGATGATGGAGCAATGATCTTTTTACACATGGCACCTGTTTGCCAGGTTTTCACCATGGTACTTGCCCAAAGCGCTTGTTTGCCAGGTTTTCACTAGAGGGCAAATTTTTCTTTACTTTTGTTTGTCTTTTTCTTTTTTTCTTGTTTTCTTTTTTCACTTTTTTTGTATTTTTTGAGCTTTTTGATTTTTCTATATTTTTTTAGGATCATATTTAAAGAACTGCTGATAGAAAATTATGCCTAGTACTTGCGAAGGTGCATACTATTGACTGGATCTGACAAAGGTTCACCTTCTGGGGTGGCAAGCTGATATGCCCCCGAGCCATAGGCTATAGTAACTATGAAAGGCCCAACCCAATTAGGTTCAAACTTGCCTTTGATGATGTCAGTAGATTGTGCATTCTTGGGGTTTGCCTTTAAAACCAGATCTGCCACTTCGAAGTGTCGCCCTTTAACCTTCTTATTATAAGAGCGATGGAGATAGTTTTTATATGCTTGCAAATGTGTCAGGGCTGTCTGACATTTCTCATCTAACATCTCAAGCTGATGCAACTGAGAGACTCTGTGCGTCTCATCATCAATAAAATGTTGCAAGGAAACACGCAAATAAGGAATCTCCACTTCCAAGGGTAAAATGGCTTCCGCACCATACACCAAGGAATAAGGTTTTGTGCCAGTAGGTGTGCAGATAGAAGTGTGATAAGCCCATAGTGCTGGATTCAACTGTACATGCCAATCTCGACCAGCGTCATTGACAACCTTTTTCAGGATCTTGATAATCTTTTTATTTGATGCTTCAACTTGACCATTACCCTGTGGATAGTATGGACTGAAGAAACGATGTTGGATGTGAAACTTTTCACAGAGTTCCTTGACATCTTTATTCTTGAATGGATGGCCATTATCTGTGACTATGGCAAGGGGAACCCCATATCTGCATATGATATAATTCAATAGGAATTTTAAAATTTGCACACCCATGATATAGGTCATGGGGATAGCCTCGATCCATTTTGTAAAATACTCTGTGGCTGTAATGATGAACTTGTGTCCATTTGCAGATGTCAGGTGAATCTTGCCAATAAGATCCAATCCCCATTGAGAAAAGGGCCACAAAGATATGATATAATGAAGCTCTTGGGCTGGCGCATGAATGTAATTTCCATGGATTTGGCATTTGTAGCACTTCTTGACAAAATCATGCACATCCTTTTCCAAAGTGGGCCAATAATACCCAGCACAAACCAACTTTTTGGCTAAGCTCAGACCATTGAAATGGCCCCCACATATACCATCATGAACCTTGTGTAAAGTTGTTTGTGCCTCATCAAAATCCAAACACCTGAGGAGGGTATGGTCAAAGGAATGATGGAAAAGGGTGTCGACAATGATGACATATTTGGCTGTCTGTCGGATGAAGGCTCAGCATTGCTAAGAGGAAAGATTAGGTGGTAAGGTTTGGGATTTTAAATATTGATAGATGTCATTGTACCATGGGGAGTTAGGACCAACAATAACACACATCACATCTGTTGTTGGAATTTCAAAAGAAGGGACAAGCAACTATTCGACCAAAAATTCACATTTGTCCATATTGTGGGGCATATTTAACATGGAAGCAATCATAGCCATCACATCTGCCGACTTGTTTTGAATTCTTGGAACTTGACTGAAATGGATAGCCATGAATTTTGTCTTAAAGAAATCTACCATATGCTTGTAGGGAGTAAGCTTTTCATCTTTTGTTTCATAGTCATCATTCACTTGACGGATGACTAATTGAGAATCTCCATAGACTTGTAAATGTGTGATGTTCTAGTGGACCACTACTCGGAGTCCTGTGACTAGAGCTTCATATTCTGCAATGTTATTGGTAGAATGGGAAGTTATTTTGTAGGATTTGGGAATAGCATCACCTTGAGGGGTGATAAACAATATACCTGCTCCGGACCCAAATTTGGTATGGGATCCATCAAAATATAACTTCCATTCATTAGAAGATGTGAGAGCAAAAATTGATTCATCCAAAAAATCCATCAACATTGGATGATCATCAGGAAGAGGTGCCTCTGCAAGTTGATCTGCTATGACTTGTCCTTTTATTGCCTTTCTCTCCATGTACTCAATATCAAACTCACTGAGAATCATAACCCACTTTGCTAGGTGACCTGTCAAAGCTGCCCTACTAAGCAAGTATTTCAAGGGATCAATTTTTGCAACTAGCAATGTCTGATGATTTAACATATAGTGTTGAAGCTTTTGTGTTGCAAAGACCATTGCTAAACATGCCCGTTCAATAGTTGAATAATTCAGCTCATAGCCCACTAGTGTCTGACTGATATAATAAATAGCCCACTCTTTGCATTTCTCATCCTATTGGGCCAAGAGAACTCCTAGTGCCATTTCAGTTGCAGAAATATACAATATAAATGGCTTCCCTTTTATAGGAGGCATTAGAATAGGTGGCGACAGCAAATAATCCTTGAGAACTTGAAATGCTGATTAACATTGCTCAGTCCATTTAAAAGCAACACCTTTATGCAATAAATGCTGGAAAGGATGACATTTGTCTGCTAATTGAGCTATAAATCGATGGATTGACTATAGCTTTCTTCGTAGACTTCTTAGTTGACAGAGATTGGAAGGAGGAGGCATATCCATTATTGCTTTAACCTTGGCAGGGTCGACTTCGATGCCTCTATGAGAAACAATGTACCCTAATAATTTGCTAGCTGTGACACCAAAGACACACTTCTTTGGATTGAGTCTAAGCTTGTAGGTCTCCATTCGGTCAAAGATTGGGCCCAGGATGGCTAGATGACTATCTCTTGTGACAGATTTGCATAATAAGTCATCAACATAGTCCTCCATCAAAGTATGCATGAAATCATGGAAAATTGTCATCATAGCTCTTTGATATGTTGCGCCAGCATTTTTAAGACCAAAGGGCATCACATTCCAATAGTAGGTACCCCAAGCACATGTGAATGTTGTCTTATGTTGATCTTCAGGAGCAATGCAAATTTTATTGTAGCTGGAGAAACCATCCATCAATGAGAGCATCTCATATCCAGCAATCATGTCAACTATGATGTCTATATTTGGCAGTGGAAAGTCATCTTTAGGGCATGCTTTATTGAGATCCCTAAAATCCATATAGATTATGATGCCCCTAGTTACTTTGCTAACTGGTACCAAATTTGAAATCCAGTCTGCATAATCAATGGGTCTGATAAAGCTCATGTCTAGTAATTTTTTTAGTTCTACCTTGACCAAGAGAGCCACCTAGGGATGCATCTTTCAGAGTTTTTGTTTGATGGGCTTGGCATTTGATTTTAATGGCAAATGATGAAGAACTAATTCTGGATCAAGGCCGGGCATATCTGCATAGGACCATGCAAAACTGATCTTCTTCTCAAGAAAGAAATTGACAAAATCTATCTTTTCCTATTTTGATAGAGAAGCAGCAAAATGAATGACCTTAGGGTTATCAGGTGTACCTAAATTTATCTCTTCGGTCATTTCCACAAGGAATGTTTATTTATCCTGACTTGATGAGGGTACATCCAATCTTCCACCTTTGGATGCCTTAGATAGGTTTTCACTCGCATGTACGTCTTTTATTTTTACTTTTTCATGATCAGAGAGTGCCTTACAGTTTTCACTCAAAGACCTATTCATTTGATTTTTTACTTTTTCTTTTCTTTTTTCATTTTTATGACTAGAAGATGGAGTTGACTCCCCAAAATATGTTGTGGAATCCAAATCAATAGCAAATCCTACCTTATGATCACCTTGCGGTATGCCTTCCCATAGTCTAAGGAATTCTGCAATTGCTTCATCATTTTGAAAACAATCCAATGTGAGTGGTTCTTGTTGGTCATTTTGGATAAGCTGGGGATAGACAAGGGGCATGTCATCATCAATTTTAAGGAGAGAGAGAGCTGAGATGGTAAAGATGTAAACATCCATGGTATCACTGTCTGAACTGCTTGTATCTGATTTGGAGCTTGGGTCCCAAAATGACTCTATCCAAGCACTAGGACATGTCTTAAGAGGGGGAGTTATTTCATGTTTGTCTTCCATGGGCAAATCATCAAGGTCAAGGAAAATATTGTCAAGGGCATAGGAGCTAGAAGAAAAAGAACTCCACTCCCATTCATTGGAATTAGTTTCAGGTCGGGTATCCTCAGGTGTTGATTCATCATCAGAGTCATGCCCCTTTCTACATGTGGTCATTTTGGTAGACGAGGGTCCAATTCACTATGGTACAAAACCTAACCCTAAAGTTGGAGGTTGCATCTTGGGTATAATAGGTTCTAGCCTTCCTTTCTTGTCAGGGCCTAAGCCACTATAGCAGTCATATCCTTTCTTCTGCAGCATAGTAAATCCTTTGCCGTACTGCTCCATCGGCAACTTGATGGGTGGTGTCTCAGTTGGATCCTTATAAAGCCAATCTATGACATCATCATCTAAAGTTTCTTTGTCAAGTTCACCCCATCTTGTAAATGTAGTGGGGGGCTGATATTGAATGACTATCTTAGGTTCCTTTTGCAACAAATGTGGTTTGCCATGTGATTTTGGAGATATTGGTAAATTCCCAATGAGGAATGTTTGAGCCATTGAATACTCTCTGCATCGTTGGTCTTGTATCTTCAATTTTCTTTTGACAACATCTAACAATTCATTAGGATCCACATAACTATGTGAGTGGGCCTCTCTATTGACTAGGACTTGTTGTTGCAGGGAATCCTTTAGGTTGGCACAAAATTTAAATGGATTAGGATCTCCTGGAATTGTTATCTCAGTCCCATTGTAAGGATATTTTAGACATTGATGATAAGTGGATGGAACTGCTTTCATTGCGTGGATCCATGGGCAACCAAAATCATATTGTAAGGGAGATCGAGGTCTAGGACCTACAGGAAAGTGTTTTCTGTCACTGGACCGACTCTGATAGGCAATGTAATTATCCCTTTAGATGGGCGCTCAGCATCATCATATGCTTTGATTGTTATTCTTCTGGAAGAATCAATATCATTTTCTATATAACCAAGACCAATGACCACTCTCAAGGTACAGATATTAAGACCCGCTCCACCATCTATCAAGACTTGCCAGATTTTGCAATTATGGACAAAGACTTCAAGATGTAATGGATCATTATGCAGAAGCTTATCAGGAGAAATATCGTTATCAGAAAAGGTGACATGTTCTGAGATGACTAAATGTCCAATTCAGGCTTGAAACTGGTCAACATCAATGTCTGTCGGGAAAGTGGACTCAATTAAAGCTTTATCTAGGATTGCGTGATGCATAGGGGACATTTTCAACAATTAAAGGATTGATATTTGTGCAGGTGTCTTTCCTAAATGATCTAAGAGATTATACTGACTCGCAGGAGTTGATTTGGGAGGAATTGCAGGAACTCCTTTCAGGACTATTTTAGATCGATGAGTGGTGACTGCACAAGAAGGATATTGTCCCTTTATTCTTATGGTGGAAACATACTCATCTGATTCTCAAAAACAATTGATGACATTGTTATAACCAGTATTTGCATAATTTGTTGTTTGGGTAGAGTTTGAAGAAGATGCTTTACCCTTGTCATGATCAAGCAAAGGAGTTTTGAAAATTGTATGATCAGTGTTAGAGGTCACGTTGGGTGGGTCTACTTCAATTACTCCTTGATCTAACAAATCTTGAATCATATGTTTCAATTGAAAACACGATGCGGTTTTATGTCCTTTTGATCGATGGTACTCACAATATGCATTATCATTCCACCAATGTGGCTTTACCACTGGTTTTGCCTTGATATCTAGTAACTTGATAAATTTTGCTTGTATTAATTGTTTCATTACTAACTCAATAGGCTCTCCCAATGGCGTAAATTGTCGAGGAGGCCCATCCCTTGATCAAAAAGGTTTGTGTTGCTAGTTTTGTTGCTAACCTTGTTGTTGATTATATTGTTGAGTGTATTATTGATATGGCGGCTGTTGAGTAACATTGCTTGCTGGTGTTTGATTTTGTTCCATAGTTGACATACTAGGAGCACTCAATTTCTTTATTGTGAATGGGGGTTGATTTGCATTCACGGCTCTTGCATCAACAACTCCATCATTAGCGACATTCTTATTTTTGCACCGAAATCTATTTCTATCCCCTAAATTGTTTGTGTTGTCACTGTCTTTGTTGAGCTTAATGATTCCCTTAGCTACAAGAGTGGTTTCAATATTCATCCCTTTCTTAATGAGTTTCTCAATGGTACTGGGACTTTTCAACTTGAGTTCATACATCATTTCCAGGACCAAATTTTGAATAAATAAGTTCACTTGTTGTTCTTCAGGTATATCTAGGGAAGAATGACTATACAAGCTTCACCATTGTTGCAAGAAAGTCACTAATGGTTCACCTTGCTTTTTCTTGGTGTTGCATAAATCTAACATGGTCACGTCACTATCAATGTTGAATGCGAAGTGAGATATAAACTTTTGAGCTAATTCCAACCAAGTCTTTATATTCCTTGGCAGATGTGAATACCAATCCATGGCTTGTCCTGTGAGACTTCGTGCAAATAAGCGCATTAAATATGTTTCCTCATAACTCACCTCAGTACATGCCACAAAAAATGCTCGAATGTGATCTTTTGGATTGCCATTCCCTTTATATTTCTGTAAGCAGAAAAAATCGAACTCTAGTTGTTCTCCCCTCCCCAACTCCAAGGAGAGAGAAGGGAGAGTCACTAGGGTTGATGGTTTTCACTTAGGGGAGACTTTACATTCAAAAGAGGGGTTGAAACCCAAAAGATCCAATCCCACGCAATGCAAGATTGGATTCTAAATGAGTCTCAAGGGTTAAGACATCAAGGATACCCTCTTTTGTAAAGAATGTAGATAGAAAGATTGAACTAGGAATGCATGTAGAAGCAAGAAAGATTCACTTATAAACAGAGATAGGGATATGGGATGAAGCTGCAGACCTGGAATTAGCAGTAAAATGTCGAGACGGTGTTGTTCTACAAATTTGAGCGAAATTTGATGGGACGATGGTGCCCGGCGTGCACACGGTCCTCCGAAAAATCTGCGAAACGAAGGGGGATCTGTTTGTCTCTGCACAAGGATTCCAGATCTTCAATTACAGCCGCGTACCTGCAACCTACACATAGAAAAGAGAGGACAATTGGGGGGTTAGGGATGAGGGGTTTGCCTTTAGGTCAAACCCCGGTTTTGGAATTAACCAAGAAATGAGAATGCTGTAAATGTAAATGTTTGTAATGTAAACAAGTACTGATACCTTGTTGTAAGAATGTTTGTATTCTTACATGCGAAGGTGTAATGTATGTAGTATGTTGTATGTGATCTCCTCTTCAATGGTTGAATCCTTGTCTTGAATGCAACACTTAGCCTTGAATGGAGACTTAGAATGCTCAATTGCTTGAAGGAATGCTTGAATGCTTGAATGCTTGAATGTTTGAATATCGCTTCCACGTCTTGTTCTTGCTTCTTTTCTCCTTTTTTTCTACTTCCCCTTTCTAGGAGGGGAAATGTAGTTTATATACTTGTCAATTAGGGCTGATAGACTGTTTTTCCCGACCTTAGGCCGACCAGGAAACATTATTTCCCAAATTGCAAACTTAAAGACCCGATGCGCACAAGAGACCGGGCCCAAAAACAGAGATAGTATTATTATCAATCAAATCTTGAATTTTACCCTTTAAAGCAAAACATTTTTCAGTATCATGCCCAGGTTGACGATGAAATTGACAAAAAGATTTTTTATCAAAATAGGGTGAATTAATCTTTGCAGGATCTATTTGCCTTATAGGAGGAAGAGTAAGCACATTTTGTTCCAATAACTTATTCATAATACTATGCAATGATTCATTCAAAGGAGTAAATTTTCTTTCTTTCTTGAAAAACTTAGAAATAGGAGGCACACCTGATGCTGCATTCACATTGTTGTTGATGATGTTTTCATTGAATTTAATGGACTCTCTATTCGGTTTAAACTTCCCAAATGGTTGTTGACTACTATCACCCTTATCACTCGAAGCCATAGGATTTGCTTGTTCCATTTGACTCACAGTCAGTTGATAATTGTGAAGAGTTGCACACAACTGTTAGAAAGAAGTAAACTCAGAAAACAGAAGTTTTTCTCTAATATCTTTTTGTAAATTAGAAATAAAGATTCTTTGAATATCATTGTCAGGTACTGGAAAAGAAATTTGTGTGTACAAATGCTTATATTTACGAATGAAATCAGTCACTTTTTCTTTAACACCTTGTTTACAATGCATTAAATCAATCAAAGTAACTTTAGGACTTATATTGTTTTGAAATTGTTGAATAAAAGCATTTGCAAGTTGTTCAAAAGAAGTAATAGAATAAGAAGGTAATGAGCAATACCATTGTAGGGCTTTATCTCTTAATGTTCTAGTAAACAGTTTTGCAAGCAACCTTTGGTCATAAGCAAAATTGGTACATATTGTTTGAAAGGTCTTAACATGTGTTAGAGGATCACCCTTACCATTATAAAGCTCCAAATGTGGAATTTCAACATGTTTAGGGGGGATAGCTCGAACAATGTCAAGGGAAAGTGGGCTCGCAACATCAAATGTGGGCACACTAAACTTAGATTGATTCATAGAGGCAATTTGTTGTTGTAAAGAAGAGACAGTTTGTGCAAGGTTGTTAATAGTCGCTTCAGTGGAAGAGTTCATATTAGACATGTTAGATTGTGATGGATGTGTTATGTTATTGAAAGAAGGTAGAGAGTAAGGTGGTGGGACACTATGATAGTTAGTCATAGGAGATGATTGGAAAGGAGGAACACTACAAAGAGGAATGGAAGGGTTAAATGAATTGCCCCCTTGCGTCATGTTTATTTGTGGAGATATAATAGGGACACTCATTGAAGGAATGAATGAAGAAGTTGGATTGAATGAAGGAAGAGGGTTGATTGAAGAAGAGGGATTGCCCCCATGACTGGTGATCATAGGTGGAATGTCTTGTATTGAAGTAGTCATTATGTTTGATGTAAAAGTAGGTATACTAGCAATAGGAGTTGTCAAAGGAATAGAATGATTAGCTTGAGTAGGAGGTTGTGTATAACCTAAGGTTTCGGCACAACTTTTCATAGGCATCACATTCAAATCCACAATGTGTGCAATACCATGCAAAATATCAATTCCATTCTTATCATTTTGAACCATACGTTTTAGACCCTCAATTAATGAAAGAGCTTCACTATCAGGGTATTCTTGAGACATCCATTGTCGAAAATCATCAAATTGGTTATCCAATTTTGAAAGTTGTTCTATAGAAACCTCATGGAGAGCTTCTTCATCATTAAGAGGATTAGAGGAATTACCCATGTCCTCGTTAAAAAGGCCATTCAAATTAGGTTCCATCTCCTCAGTAATTAAACCTTGGAAAGACTTAATTCTAAGGCTTCGTCTAACGGGAATAGTGTAAGTAGGGCTTATTGTTGTAAAACTCATGCACTAAAGAAAGAAGGAAGATTTTGAATTTTAGAGGTAGTAAATTTCAATAAAATCAGCCAATCTCCTAGATTTAAGATGTTAAATGCAATCAGGACAGTCTCCCAAAATTTCAAAAAAAATGTCTGGGACCGTGGCGAACGGAGTGCACACGGTCCTCGCAACTTTTTTTGAAATTTTCAGGGATGAAAGTTATGATGATTTTAAAGCTAATCTGAAAAAATTGAGTGATTTTATGATCTGTAGATAGGCCAAATTAAAGTTGCAATCTCAAAATTGAACCCTACCAAGATTGTCGAAAAATGCAAAATTTGAATTTTTGAAAAAGAGAGGGAAACTGAAATTTTGAATTTTATGATTTTAGAAGGAATACTGAAAGCAATGCAGACTTTGAAATTTGGAAGTTGACATGATTTCATGCAAAATTCGAATTTGAAAGTGGAAATCAAAGTTGCCGCAATTAAACACTTAATTTCAAAAGTCACAAATTGAAAAAATTTGAATAAAGCACTGAAATTTCGAATGAATGCCAACACACTTTTTCAGATTTAGGACAGTAAGGAACACAATTTTGATATGAATTTTAATTTCAACAATTTTTGAATGATTAGAAGCCTCAATCCAAGCAATCACTAGACCAACTTTGACTTTAATTTTGAAAGTGTTAAAATTGATAAAATCAACCAAAATTCTGGATTTTAGCAGAAAAATACAGTAAGATCTAGCTCCCGAAATTTCAGAAAAAATGTTGGGCATGATGGCGCTTGGGGTGCACATGGTCCTCGCAACTTTTTGCCAAATTTTTAGGGATGAAAGATATTGTGATTTTATTGTGGAATCCAAAGTTACAACCGATTTGGAGGTGTTTTGATTAGTGAAATTATCAGTCAAAGGTTGAATCAAGAAGGTCTTAAAAATTAGGGTTTTGACATTTAACCACTTAATTTTTAGAATTAAAGCACAAATATGAATTGAAAATTTGCAATAGAAGGGTAGATCTGAAACAAGCATTAACAATTAAACATTTCACAAGTTTAATTACTTAAAAAGAAAATTTTAGGGTTTTTATGCAATTAGCCTCTAAAATTTGCAAAAGATCAAACATGGAAATGTAATTAAGGAAGCAAATTTTTCAGATCTAACCATGAATAATCAAAATGAGCATTTTCATGTCGGGTTCACCAAAATGTAAAGCGGAAAAAATTGAACCCTAGTTGTTCTCCCCTCCCCAACTCCAAGGAGAGAGAAGGGAGAGTCACTAGGGTTGATGGTTTTCACTTAGGGGAGACTTTACATTCAAAAGAGGGGTTGAAACCCACAAGATCCAATCCCACGCAATGCAAGATTGGATTCTAAATGAGTTTCAAGGGTTAAGACATCAAGGATACCGTCTTTTGTAAAGAATGTAGATAGAAAGATTGAACTAGCAATGCATGTAGAAGCAAGAAAGATTCACTTATAAACAGAGATAGGGATATGGGATGAAGCTGTGGACCTAGAATTAGCAGTAAAATGTCGAGATGGTGCTGTTCTGCAAATTTGAGCAAAATTTGATGGGACGATGGCACCCAGCGTGCACACGGTCCTTCGAAAAATCCGCGAAAGGAAGGGGGATCTATTCGTCTCTGCACAAGGATTCCAGATCTTCAATTACAGCCGCATACCTGCAACCTACACACAGAAAAGAGAGGACGATTGGGGGGTTAGGGATGAGGGGTTTGCCTTTAGGTCAAACCCTAGTTTTGGAATTAACCAAGAAATGAGAATGCTGTAAATGTAAATGTTTGTAATGTAAACAAGTACTGATACCTTGTTGTAAGAATGTTTGTATTCTTACATGCGAAGGTGTAATGTATGTAGTATGTTGTATGTTGTATGTTGTATGTGATCTCCTCTTCAATGGTTGAATCCTTGTCTTGAATGCAACACTTAGCCTTGAATGGAGACTTAGAATGCTCAATTGCTTGAAGGAATGCTTGAATGCTTGAATGCTTGAATGTTTGAATATCGCTTCCATGTCTTGTTCTTGCTTCTTTTCTCCTTTTTTTCTACTTCCCCTTTCTAGGAGGGGAAATGTAGTTTATATACTTGTCAATTAGGGCTGATAGACTAATTTTCCCGACCTTAGGCCGACCAGGAAACATTATTTCCTGAATTGCAAACTTAAAGACCCGATGCCCACAAGAGACCAGGCCCAAAATAAGGCCAGGGACTAGGGCGCTGGGCGCCATGGTCCTGGGGGCTAGGCACCCTAGTCCCGAATGACCAGGGCAATGGGCACCATGGTCCCACCTCCTGGGACAACATGGTGCAAGGAGGGATCAGGCCAGGGTGCAGAAAAATGCAGTTTTTGGTGTCGCAAGTAGGTTTCGGGGTCTCCATTCAGGTTCAACATTGCGTCGCCATCGTGAAGACCCAAATGTAGTAGAAATTGCAAGTGTCACAATTTTAGGATGCTACAATTTCTCAAAATTAGGTACCTCAAAATGCTTAGGGAAGGGAGGCATGTACAAGCTCTTGTCAAATGGATTAGGCCATAAATCTTGATCTGTGTACAACTTCTTTGTTCCTTTGGTTTCCAATGCATTGACTTGTCATTGCAACTTCTCAAGCTATTGTGCAAATGCGTTAGGTAGTGAAGATTTTGGAAGTTCATCATTTACTCTTGGGTGTATGCTTTGTCGATACATCCTATTTCCCATCGGTTGTTGATGCTCTGAAATTGCCGTCTTTGGTGTCTCCAGCATATAATGTTCTTGGTACACCTCTTTCTACTGTGGTTGTGACATGCCTTGATACTGACCTTGTTGTTGTGCTTCTTGTGGTGGAATCATCATTTGTAGCCTAGGTTGATATTGCAACTGAGGGTGTTGTTGATATTGCACAGACATCAATTGTGGTTGTGAAGTATAATAACTTGTTTGTCTTGGCACATATTGAGGCACATGTTGTTGTTGATGCTGACGAATCAGAATTTGCTAACTTTGTGCCAATTGTTGTTGTCTTGATGTAAATCCCATCATTTGCAAAAAACTTTGTTTGGGAGGTTTTTGTTGTTTCTCCTTAAGATGGGGTATGGCACTTGCATTGACTTGCTGTGTTGTTTTTCCAATCCATTGTGGTGGTTGCAAGTTTGCATTAACTTGTAATGGGGCAAAAGATGCTACAACTTGTTGTCGAATGTGATATTGTTGCTGTTGTGCATTGTTTGTTTGCACATTTGATTATACCTTTTGTGTATTACTCAATTGTTGCAACATTTGTTGTTGGTGCAAACCACTATCTGTAGCTCTTTGTGTCACCATTATCGAAGGATCTATCACAATAGTTTGCATAACATATACTTGAGTATTTGGCAAATATATTGAACTTAATGGGACATAGGAACTTTGGTGCATTGTGGAATTGTTTTGGACATTGGTGAGATCAGGCATTTCAGTCGTAAAGCTTTCTTGCATCTTAGATTTTGATCCAATTTTATGCATGTGAGGAACCACTTCTTGTTGAGGGACAGCTGTCAATATTTGTGTGGCCCTCATTTGATCTTGTGTTACAAGTGTTGTATTAAATAACAGATTATTTATTGTTTCAAATGGTGACTTTTGAGGAATAGTCACTGTCAATGCTTTTGAAGCATGTTTACTCATCAAGGTATGTTGAGTTTCTTGTTGCACATCTTCTACATTTGGATGTGGAGAGAAACTTAACAACTCACTGCCTTGTTGTTTTTGCACATTGATTTGCTCACTTGAGGAGGTCACATTACTCATCATGTCAAGATATTTTTGTGGGAACATCTTAAAGACCTTGTTCAAGAATTTATCCATCTTTTTTGTCAACTTCGGATCTTTAAGGAACATATCAACATCATCGGAAGCATCATAATCTGATGAAGAATCTGGTAAAAAATTTGGATTTATTTCTTGTTGAATGCCTTGATCTGAACCAAATCCTTGTGAAAGAGTTTGTTCCTCATATAATGTTTGAGTTTGAATGTCATGTTGCAAGTTCGGTTGATTCCAATCAAAAGGTGCATTTCCCCTTGGTGTTGGTGGAACACTCCCATGTCCTAGTTTCATGGGTATAAACACTGGTTCATATAATGGAGGTGGTCCAAGTTGAACCATTCCATATGGTGGTAATGATGTGCTTGGTGAACCTTCAATTTGTACTGTTTGACTAGTTTGAAACTGTGAGTTTGATATGTCGTCAATGGGTTGATACGTTGGTTCGCCCATCTTCTTAGATTTTGACCTTGTTTCAAAAGGCATGTCACTTATGCAAATGTAATATTTTTTGGAATTTTTCAAGGATAATATATGATATGCAACTAAATGCAAACTAAATAAATGAAAATGCAATCTATGGCAAGAATGCAACCTATGTTTTTGTTCTTTTATCAAGATTTTGGCAAACTCTTGAATGCAATTATAAAAATGAGACCCTTAGGAAATTGAAATGATGTCTAGACCTCAAAGGACAAAAGGAACAAGTGACAAAAGGACAAAATGACAATGTCTCCCCTATATGCTTGGATACTAAGCTAGGTTTGACGAAATGACATTGATGACAAAAAGACAAAAGTTTGATAAGGTCTAGACTTCCTAACAATGACTTAGGGTTTATCAAAGATTTGCATTACTCAAGTATGAAAAAACCTAGCTTTGACACTATATGCAAAGGGACAATTACTATGCAAATGACCCTAATATGATATGATAATGACCTAAGCTTAATGAAGAGACCTAGAGTATGCAAATGTGACCTAATGTTATGAGGACAAGGATGCAAAAGCAAATGTATGACAATGTCAGCCTAAGACAAAACCTAAGGTTGAATTATGAAATGGTATTACTCTAATGCAAGAGGACACATGCAAATGGATGACCCTTATTGATATGCAAAGGAGTATGACCTAGGTGAAACCTAACCTTGGTAGTTGACAATGAATTTACAAAATGCAAACCTAGGATGAACCTAATGTTGGACATGCAATATGACACCTAAGTGAGGACCTAATAATGAAATGCAAGGGGACACCTAAATGAGAACCTAATAAGGACATGCAAATGGACACCTCAATGAAATGGACCAAGTGGAATGCAAGAATGATGCTCTAAGCCCTAAGTATGGACAATGGAGGACCTAAATCTAAGTGACATGAATGTTGAGACAAGATTTTGAAAAATGTTTAACAACCATGTTTGAAGGTGTTTTGAACTTTGTTGAATGAAATACTCGTGTTTAACCTTGTTTTGAATCAATTTGTCTTGTTTTTGAAATGAGACACAACTCAACTTTTGACAAGCAAAGAATACAATATATTTTAGCTTAGACTGAAGACAATCATGCTCATTCACACATTTCTTATGGTAGGTAAGGACATTAGGTACTTGAGAGGTAGACTCATTATGAGATTCAAGGAGAATACATAGATGCTTGACCCCACGGGCTCCCCTCCATAGCACTCACTTCTTAGGGCAGCCAAGCATCAATCCCCATGGAAATCTCCCCATGGTGAACTTAGTATCTCTTCCAAGTATCTGAACTCCTCCTTCTCAAGCAACTAGAAGGATTTTTGGCCTCTAAATACAAGGTGTTTAGTAAGGATTTCTGTTAAGCGCTACTCCTTGGTGTCACGCAAGCATGATTGAGACATAAGCCCACCAAGATACCAAATAGATGTAGTCATGCAAGCACAATTTATACCGTGAGGCCCTACATAGATGCTGATATGAGAAAGAGTCCAAGGGTCATCAATTCCCAAGTAACTACAATTCCCATGTAACCCTTCCTTCAAAGCTTTCGCCCATCAGGTATTTATTTATAGTGAGTTAGAATGCCAAGGTACTCTAGCTGTGCTCACTTTGGGTCTTTCCCTTCTCATGATTGTCACTTTCTTGCAAAAGGAAGCAAATAGTCGGGAAGGCAGGCTCTCTAAAGGTAACAAACAATCCAAAACATGAGAATGGTATTGAAGATCTGGATTTCTGATCACCCTAAGAAGGATGAGAGCATACTCTCCTACTCCAATGTCAAACTCGACAAGAAAAGTAAACACATGTTCATTCCATCCTACTTAGCAAAAATACTAGGTGTCTACTTATGAATCACAAACACAAAGTTCGGTTGGAATACAAGGCAACCTGCAAAATCACTAAGTTAGAAGTTTGATTTGTTTGGTCTTTGACTAGCGAACTTGCATAAGATTTGTTAGTAGTTTCATTTTTGTCTTCACCATGCATAATGCCAAGGTGCTAAATAGAGAATCGGTACCAAAAAAAACCAGAATAGCATAACAGAATGCAAAACAAAGTAATTTGCAAGTAAAACACTGGTTTTTACCCTTGTTTCTAGCCTTACACAAGTGCAGAATGTCTTGACACAAGCGCAAAATGCATTGACACAGGCGTAGAATGAATTGACACAAGCATAGATCCCTTTGACATAGGTGCATAATGCATTGACATAGGCATAGATCCCTTGACCCAGGCACAGATCCCTCCTACATAGGCGCAGAAGTGCCCAGAAAGCCCTGAATTGCCCTGTTTCTTGGGTTTTTCACCTGCAAATCAGCTCAAAAGGCACTCAAAACATGGTTAAATGGTTAGTTTCACGTCGGGTTCACCAATTAATGTAGATAGGAATTTGGAAATCAAAAAAGCAAGTAGCAAATTAGACTAGCTCAATCACGAAAACTCAATTGCAATGATGAGAAAAACCTACAAACATTCAATAGAGATATGGAAATAAAACATTCAATTCAAATGCAAACCATCACAAATGTGGATGTCTCCTCCATGATTCTCCATTTTCCTTCTTTCTCCTTCAAATTTATTTGTTTTGTGGATCTCACCTTCAAGTGCATAAGCATAATGTGAAAGCAAGATTGACAAGACGGTAGCGCAAGAATACTAGAAGCATGATTGATTCGGGGATCCTTTGATTGAAAAAATTCATCCAATTTATAGACAAATTGGAGAGATGACAAGATTAGCATGAAGAGATTTGAAAGGAAATTTCAAATCAAGAATGACAAATATGACAAATTATGACAAATTGACAAGGTTGCTATGCAAAATTGATTGATTGACAAATTATGACAAATTATGACAAATTTGCTATGTCATTCCCATGAAATTAGGAGAAATTTTAGAAAAATAGGAGAAAATAGAAAATTAGATGAATTAGAAATTAGGAAATTAGAAAATTGATGAAAATTAAAAAATTAGGCATTAGGAGAATTTAGTAAATTGGAAAATTAGGTAAATTAATTAATAATTTTTCATTGATTAATTAATTCACAAAGAGGGAGGAATTAATTAGCCAATTAAATAAATATTTAATTGTGACAAGAAGACTTAGGATAAATAAATAAATTATTTAACCTAGAGGGAAAATGACAAACAAGATTAAACGAATAAATCATGAAACCCTAGAAGATGAATTAGAAATGCAAGGACGACAATTAGGTCTTGACAAAATATTATTGATATCGATTCGATTTGATCATGATTAACAAAGGACCAATGCTGATAAATGATTTGATTGATAAATGTGCCAATTGACAAGGAACAATGACAAATTGATCCAAATTGACATGATTGAGAAAGATGACGATCGATGACAAATCGATCGCCAAAATGACAAGATTGAAGAGAGAACAACGATCGATGACAAATCGATTGCAAAATGACAAGATTGAAAATGACAACGATCGATGAGAAATCTATTACAAAATGATAAGATCGATAAGAGGACAAAACCCTAATTCCATCATCGATTAGGATTGGCAATGCGCAAATGTTAAAGTACAACTCCGCAAGCGTTGACCATTTTTAGATGTCTACCCTTATCACAACTAGATAGCATTCATTAAATTCACTGAAACAAAGAAATAAAAACTTATGCTCATATTCAGTATCGACCTACAAGATGTGTAAAAGATAAACACAAATAGATACCAGTGCCTTATCTAGGCCACATAGTCATCTAAGTTCAAACAATAATCTCAAATTAAACATCTCCATTCATCCCATCACTTCGGCTTCTATAAGACCCCCACATATGCCTGACATACATAAGAATTTACCCTTATCACAACTAGATAGCATTCATCAAATTCACAGTCTCCCACAAGGAATTTACTAATAGAAATGATTCCTACATATTTAATTCCCCTCCTGAAGATAAAAGCTAAGAAACCCATCTGTTTAAGATTGCCTTACAATCCATATTCAAATGAATAACCCTAGATTACTCAAATTGAAACCAGCAAATATTTGCAAGCACACTTGAAGACAACATGGATTCTAGGCTCAAAGTTGATGGTCTGTGTATTGATATTTAATTCAGAAAATATTACAAGACACTTAAATGTTCTCCATAAGACTTAAAGAAAGCTCAGATAAATTTTCGTAGCATTTTTTTACAACTACTTGCAATCATTTTTTAGAAGTCCTGGTATCCATTTATATTAACATGGATGCATACAAGCTTCCAACCGTTCCAAAAGAAAGTTTGTTACAAACAACCAGTCTTTTTCAAGAAGGGGTTACAAGTCCTTTTCAAAATTTGCAACTTCCTCTACTTGTTGCTCTGTTGCAACCTCTTCTAACTACTCTACATCCATCATCATGTACTTTCTTGTCCACTCCTAGTATACATCATTAGTAGGCCACGAGAAGCTAATCACTTTTCCCTTCATCTTGGCTAATCTTTTTCAAGAGTTCCTCATTTTCTTGACCTCTGAATTTAGAAAACCATAATGTGATTTGATTTTCTCTATCTCAATTGTTTTGACAAATAGGGACGTATCATCTGTATTGATAATTCCTTTTATTTTTAAAGATAGGTTGGCTTCTAATTCATTAAGCAATATTTGTTTGTCCTTCAACTAAGTTGGACTGGCAAAACCCCTTGGGAGTGATTCAAAAACATGATTAGTGTACTCTTTCTTGTACAAGTTGATCTTTCTATCTACATTATCTACTCCTTCTGCTAATTTTTTTAGATCCTTTGTTATGTCACAAGTGGATTTGATAATAGGGTCAGCCCCTGCCTCATCATAAGATACACAAATAAGTTTTGGATCCTGCTCTCTGGGTTTCCACTTGAAAAAAATAGGCATTAGAACAACCTTGTCTCCATTGAGCTCATTCCACATGTCCAAAATTTTTCTGATGTTGTTGTACATTAATGAGGACCCTATGGTGTCAACAAAACTCAAAATTGTAGCCCTCACTCTCTCTTCATATTTCTTTGCAAATAGGGCTTGGGCCTGTTTTAGCTTCTCCAATTCATGGGGAGTGATCTCAACCGATTAGGAACTAGAAGGTGCTGGAGATGGTGGGAATTCAATGATGGGGCTAGTAGGTGGAGGCCGTGCAGGAGAAGAAGTCATCATCAATGTTGAGGACTCACCTTGATGGTACTGTCCTGCCAACTAGATTTTCATCTTGGCAATGATACTATCTTTACCCATTACCTCCTCCTTGGCGTTGTTGTAAGCTTTTAAATCTATCTCCAACTTATCCTAGAGATCTGCCTTTTCCTTTGCTTCTTTCTCTTTCACTGCAACACTAAACTTTGTAGTCTCTAGGACTGTGCTTGCAGCCTCCACCACCCCAGTTCTTTGTACTCTTTTCACTATCATACCTCCAAGGTAGCTTGACCCTAGGGTGTCCTTTTTCTTTCTATTTTCACCTCTTTTTAGGGACCACATGACCAGGGCAATGTTATCCTTGTTGAAGGTGACTCCTTCCATAGCCTTGGTCTCCTTCCTTACTGCCTCTAAAACATAGGCATCTGCTATATCCCATTCAGGGAGAATGAGTACACCAACCTTTGCTACCATGTCTCTTCCTTGCTTAGGAGTGATGATCTTGAACTCGGTGACCATTTCTTGCTCTATTTCTTCCTCCACCATAGTTGGATCCTTGTGGAGCTGCTCACTATTCCTCTTCTCACATCTAGCATTAAACTGATCAATATTATGCTTCCACATGAATTGCATGAAAGCTCCTGATGTGACAAAGTTGCTATTAGCCAAGAAATCCTCACTGGCTTGTCTAATATCAGGATCCAGCTCCTGGCCTTTGAATTCATTGGTTGTTATGTTCATCTCATCATTAAAGGGCTCTTCCGGCATTCCCTCTTCTACTTCATCATAGGTGTAGGCTATCTCCCCAAGACTGCCTGTTCATCTCCTATATGAATAGGTGATTGAGATGGGGAATACAAGGGCTCATCAGATTGCACTTCCTTTCCAACCCTTTGCTTCTTTGGGGAGTCTTGAATGTCAATGACATCTTGTATTTTCCTCTACCCTCTTGAAGTAGAAGGCTCCCCTATTGTTGGCACTAGCACACTGTATTTAGACTTTTTATGTAGCACATAATCACCTGGAGGGATTGCTTTGGCAGATGTAGACCTAGTTAAATCTAGTTTTTTTTTCTCAGGGTTATTTTTAATCACTGCCTCCCTCTTCTCTTTCAGTGTCTGCATTACATCTTCAAAAAAAAGAATTAAGTATTTTTCCTTTTCTTCAAAGGGGTGGAAACTAGACAGAGAGTCATAGCTAGTGTCAAATAGGTGCAGAAAATCTAGGGCCTTCTTGTAGGCCACCCACTTTTATTTCTTTAGCTCTTGATCATCCAAATCAAACTCAGTCCTCATGAGGTCTTTAGGGAATTGGAATTGGTGAGGTCTGCCTCTGCATAATGCCCATTTTCTGAACGTGCCATTGAAGAAATCTTCAGGATCGACACACCTTGATACTACAGTTGATAAATGGTAAGGTTGAAGAAAATCTTCAAAACACTTCCAATCCCCTTTAGTTATTACAAACTGATGTGCCATAGTTATTGTAGGGAAAGTGGTCCCTTTACCTCTACTTGTTAGCTCTATCTCTTGCACACTTCCAATCTGCTCAAGGACTTCTGCAATTCCTATTTTTAGTGCGACCTGATATGGAAACAAAAATGGAGTGCCTCTGAAACCATGCACTTTGAAAAATGTGGAAATAGGGTATAAGTACATATCACCTCAATTGTGGACAAGTTTGATATCTTCAGCAAACTTCTTTGCCCTGAGGAACTCCAAAATAGATTTATCGACTCTTGGATTCTCTGAGCATAAAAGAGTCCTGATCTTGGATGCAAAGCACTTATCTAACTTCAAGTAGCTAGCATCTTCTCTATCCCATGATAGCACTGTGCTCCATAACTGAAACGACATCTTTTCTGCATCCTTTTCTTTCACTAGATCCATTCCATTTGCAAAATAATCACCACCCTTGAAGAGGAATAGGTGCATGAGGAGGGAGTACCATCCAAAAGGCTTATCCACTTTTCCATTCTTTATCCTTATCAAGCCTTCATGGATGGCATCAGTAATATAGAGGGCATAATCAAATGTCACTGGCACAGAAGGATTTCAAATTTGAGCAATCATTAACATGTAATGAGTTGGCATATTTCCTTCAGCATCCTCTCCAAAAATCTGGTAGAGTGACTAGTATAATCCCTTGGCTCCAAGAGTGAACAAATTTAAAGAGAAAGGCTCCATTGTATTAGGTCCTACAATAGTTAATCCACCTACTTTAACAAAGAATTCTTTAAGAGGCCCATTCCTAAGATGATTCCTCTATGCATTGTAAACCTGAGCCAATGATTGAAAATTTATGGGTTCCAAGTAATTGGACACTTCACTAAGCCCAAATACATCTTTGAACACCTCATCATTAATTTCGATGAGGGTTTTTCCATTTATGTCCCTAACTCTTTGTAATGGGGTCATAGTTGTGTGCAATCTGAGTCAAGAGATCCACATCCATGAACACTCCAGGGACCACCAATTTGCATACATCCAACTCCCAAATACTGTTCATTGGGGTTGGGGAGTGTCTCATACTGAATCTGACCTTGAATGAACCCAACCCAGACAATCCTATATGCGGGTCTCTCAGCCAATTGCCTTTGTCATACAATCCTTCTCCTATTTTCAGGCGAGGAGCTTTTGGCACCAACTCTTTAACCTTAGCTGCTATGTTAGTTGACATGGTTAACGGTTCTAGGAAATCATCACAAATCGCCCTCTCATAGTAATTAAATTTCCCTGAGAACTCCCTTTTAGGTGCCATCTCAATAATACTATGCAAGTAACTCAATTACTAACCACAATAATTTTATAACAGAACAAAACCCCAATTTAAACAACCTGTCAAGAAATTGATAAGAAAAAATACAAGAAAACCTGTTCTTGGCTTGAAGACATCTGCTCTGCACCCACCTTTTCGCAATAGCTCTTTGGAATGATGCCTACATTCAATTGATGTGAGACCATATATGGTAATCAAGCTCTTAACTACAACATTGATACCACATGCTTTGGCCGTCCCTTTAGAATTGAATTCATGGAAGAATTCAAAAATTTGGCTCCAATGGATCATAACATGTTTGTGTATTTTCTTTTTTCTCTTTTGCCATTTTGTAGAGCATAACACCCTTGCTTGTTCATCTAGCAAAGTCACACCAACCACTAGATCAAATAAAACTTGCACTACCTTTACCTTCTTACCTTTCCTCATCCGGCAATGGGCTAGAAATCCTTTCGCTATTTCATAGACAGTAGCCAACCTGCACTTTAACCTAGCGAAGCCACACTAACCGTCTGATTGGATGGAACTTGATCGATCTTTATCTCCGCTTGATCTTACCGTGTTAGTGTTGGGCCCTACCTCCTTTTCACCACTTCATGGGCTTTAACCCTCAAATACTTTTCTTTCACGAAGCTGCACAAACCATTTGATCAAGCTCAAATTACCTGGTCTTTAGCTCTAACCAGGGCTGTCAACCTCACTAATTAAACACGCTTCATCTTGATAGCTAGCAGTTTTCACCATTTCGTAGAGGTTAGCCAACGAGCGTCTTTGGGGCACAAAATAATGAAAACTATTGGATTGACCTCGAGATGGATACCTTTTAACAACCTTTGAACCTTTTCAGTGGGCCCTTTATTTGGAAATCACTTTGCCCCACTTGTTCTCTGGTTAACAAATGCCACATGGCTGTCGGCCATTAGCTCTAGAAGCTCCTTCAGGTTTAGTTCTGAGTCAGCCATGTGTCTTGCTTCACTATTCCCACATAACTACTGGTTACACCTAGGCAGGCCCTTAACTATCCTTCAGGACGACGTGTCTTTTGACACATCACTATCAAACTCTACTAAATGCATCAGTTATCATGCCACATCATGCCTTCATGTGATTTCCACCTATCTTTCACCATGTCGCGAACATTAATTTTTGTTCAGTTTGTGGCCACGAAACCACAAGAACTGTTGGATCAAAACAAAGTTGATCGTCTTTTAACTTCATGCCTTGCCTGTCCTTTGAGCCCACCATCCTTTTCACCACTTCATGGACTTTAATTCACTAGCATCTTACCTTCGCAAATTCATGCGAGCCATCAAATCTCAAGAAACCCACTCATTGCTTATTCTTTTTATGACAACCTTGCCTGAGCCTACTACAAACCACCAACTGAGTGCCTCGTCACTGCTTTGTCATCACCAACTGGACCTACCATCTTCATGACCACCTTTAGCGGGACCCACCACCTTTTCACTACTTCACGATTAATAAATCACGAGCATCTTCTGGCCGTGAATCAACGTGGATCATTGATCTCTTTCAAACCTAATCACCTTTTAGCCTAAGGAGAAGTCCTCACCGCTGGGTCCTGCCAAACCTTTTTGCTACTTCATGATAGGTAACTTGCGTGCTTATTTCAGCTATGAATCAACATGAGCCGTTGGATTCAAAATGAGATGGAGTCTCATTAAGCTGGCTGCTAGTGCACCCAGTTAGGCCCACTTATGCCTTTCGCTATTTCGTAGAGGCTAACACACTAGCAACTCCGCTCAATGAAACAACAAAAATCATAGATTTATCTGAGAGTTGCACGATACTTACGGGGCTCAACAAACATTAGGAAAAGGCATATGAGATAGGCATAAAATTTTACAAGTATTTAATGACTGCCTAGGCAAATAACAATGGGGGGACACTTGAACGACTAAGGGACCCATCACTAAAGTGAATAAAGTAATGCAAAATTAGAAGCCAAAGGGCTTTTATCAAACATTAAAGCGATTGAAACCTAAACCCTAAATCCCTTTGAACTTAAAACAGTTTTGAAGCAACAAGGGCATACCAGACTCAAAATTTCAAAAAACTTGGCCAATTATGGGAAAAGAATACCCATTTTTTAAACAGTGATAACAGCGGGTCTGACTGGGGATGGTTGATCGCAAGATCAACACAAGAAACACTGAAAACTCTGGAGAAACAGACCAAAAACAACAACTAAAGCAAACCTAAATATATACAAACAAGGACCTACTGTGCATGGACTTCAAGAAAAGTAGTGCTTTAGGAATTGTCCATGCACTAGAAATTCCCGTACTTCATCATTCATATTCTTTATAAAGTATGAGTCTTTTTCATTCACATCATAGACCACAGAGGGGCGAATCCATAATGACTCAAACTTCTTTTGCTTTCCCTTGTCCTGTCCTTTTGCATTCCACTAAAGAACAACATCACCGATTTGAAACTTTCTCAATGATGTCCTTTTGTCAAACAGATACTTACACTGCAATTAGATCTTCAAATTTCTCTTATGGGCTAAAGTTTTGATTTCTTCCACTTCCACCATCTAAATCATTCGGTCCTCCATAGGCTCAGACAACTCCATGTCTTTAGCTTGTAGGGATTTATATACTAGGAGAAGATTGTTTACTAGCACTCTAGCTTGTGTACCATAAACTAGTTCAAAAGGTGACATTCCAATAGCCTTCTTGATAGTAATTCTGTTAGCCCACAAAGCTAATTTCAACTTTTGATCCCATAACCTCTTGTTCTCTTCTAAGATTTTCTTAATAATGTTCAAGAGGCTTTTATTACTGGATTCAGCTTGTCCATTCCCTTGAGGATAATAGGGTGAAGAGTAGGACATAATTATCCCATGACTAGTGCAAAATGTAACAAACTCTTCAGACCTAGAACTCATAGCATTATCCATTACTAATTTTGCAAGGACTCCAAATCTAGTTATAACATTATCTATCAGAAAATCGATGACAACTTTACTTGTAGCTCTCTTGGTGGGTATGGCTTCGATCCATTTAGTAAAATAGCCAGTTGCTACTATAATCCACCTATGGCCTCTTCCATATCTTTCAACAATTTCTCCAATAAAATCAATGCCCCATTGGACAAAAGGGGCTTCCACTGTGACCAGATTTAGAGGTAAAGCACCTTCATATTTTAGCTTGGATGAAAACCTTTGGCATGCATCACATTTCCTAACATGTTCATGAGCATCTTTAAATAAAATAGGCCAATAATACCCAGCCCTGACTATCTTTCCACCAGTTGTCTTAGTAGAGTAATGACCTCCGCATACTCCATCATGCATTTGAGTCAACACTTTCTTGGCCTGGAATTCATCTAAACCCATTAGTAATGCCCCATCTCTATTTCTCCAAAAAAGGTCACCCTGGATGAGAACATATTTTTGAGACTTAAGCTTTAGTGTCCTTTTCTGATTTTGGGTCATTCCTTCTGAAAATGTAGCATCTTTTAGGAAATGTACTACTTCTAAATACCAGGGTTGCTATTCAATGTTGGTGACTACAATGTTTTCAAACTCAACATTGTTTATTTCAACACCAAGAAGATTGGATTCAGCCATAAGCTTGGCTAGGCCTAAGCCTCTAACCAATTTGGTGATCTTTATTTTTAAATAAAATTCTTGGATTCTGTTAATCCATCTACACCTTTTGCCTGTGACCTCAGATTGGGATAAAATATCCTTGACTACAGCATGTGGAACATAAGCAACTACTTGTGCATTTACAAGATATGGCCCGAAAGCCTTGACAACTTTAACCAAAGCATATGCCTATTTTTCCATGATCTCATACCTTAATTCTGTTGCTTGTAAAGACTTGCTATAGAAAGCTATATGATGTTCAAATCCCTCATTATCCTTTTGCAACAACACTGTAGCTACTATATGATATGAAGCAAAAGAAAACAAAGAAAAGGGTTTACTATAATTTGGGGATTTCAATACAGGTGCTTCCTAAATAGCTCTTTTAATCTCAGCAAAAGCTTTTGAAGCTTCTTGATCCCAGCAAAATTTTGTATCCTTCTTGAGCAGTCTAACAATGGGCTTTACTACCTCTACAAAATTTACAATGAATCTTCTAACAAAATTAACTTTGCCTAAAAAAGACTGAATACCTTTAACACACTTTGGTTCAGGCATATTGTTTATTGCTTCAATTCTTTTAGGGTCAATCCTTACCCCTTCCTTGGAGACAATATACCCCAGCAACTTCCCTTCACTTATAGAAAAATGACACTTCTTGGGGTTTAATGACACACCAAATTCCAAAGCCTTACTGAACACTTGTTCCAAATGTCCACAGTGGTCATCAACCTTTTTGGAGAGATATGTTAAATCATCTTGGTACACAACCATGATGATGTTGATAAATTCTTTGAAGGCTACATCCATCGCTCTCTGAAATGTAACTCCAGCATTTTTTAATCCAAATAGCTGTCGTGTCCAAACTTTAGGGCACAAAAACAGAACAACAAATTTTTTTTGACATCAAGAACTTGCAATATATCCTAATAATAATATTAACTTTATTAGAGTTTTGTCTTATCTAGGATGTAAATACATTTACTTCCTAAGGTTGGGTTAACTAACCAACTCGAACGAGCGACTAGTTTAGAGGAGATTAAATTAGTATCACGGATTATCGGCTAGCTCAATTACCTAACTCAAGTTGTCGCTAATTAAAAACAAAGGTTAATTGGTTATCTTCGTGAGTTTAATCATTCCCATTCATAAAATGAGAATACCAATAATTAATTGATGCACATGCAAAATTTATTATTTAAATCCAACCGCTAAGGGTTCAAATTTCTATAAGGTCATTGCCCACTAAGACTGACAATAAGCTAAAGCCAATTCTAATTTTCCTATCCTCTTAATTTTGGTGTTTTAATTATTTTGGCCCACTCGGCACAAAGGCCTATGGTTCATAAAATTAATCTACAATTCCCTTTTTTTTTTTTTAAATTTTTCCCCATTGACAATATAACCTAACGCCCAAATGAGTTGAGGAAAATCTATTGATTAATTAAATAAATTAATCGATTTAATGTATGGTGTATCCAACTATAATAATTCTTCATTTTTAAACCCCTTTAATTTTACTATATTAAAATTTTAATTCCCTAAAGAATTAAAAGACATATAATAATTCAATTATTAAAACAACCTCAATTATATATTAAAATCAAATTTTAAAACTCCAATTTTAATTTCCCATCTTTAATTTAAAATTCTTTTTAAATAAAGAATTCCCTTAATCCTAAAATGCTAACCCTAACCCGAAATTGGGTTAGGGTTGCATTTCTATATATTCCCTCTTTGTTTCATTTTTTTATTATTTTATGCCCTAACCCGAAATGGGTTAGGGTTTATTAAACCCCCTTTTTTTTATTCATTGTTTTAGGAGTATGTGTATGTGTTTGCAGGTACGGACAAAATTAGGGCACGGTAGCCGTGGCATGGCGGAGGTTTTTCGCAGAGGGGGGGATGAGTGGAGGAGGCGGCGCGGGGCTCTCCCGGACGCCACTGTGTTTATACACAGTGACGGCGGTGCCCTCCACTGTGTATAAGCACAGTGGCGGCTGCGGACCGTCCACTGTGCTTACACACAGTGGCGGCACCTCCCGTACCATCCACTATGGGTAAGCACAGTGGCGTGGCCCGAGCGCCGTCCACTGTGTTTACACACAGTGGCTCGGCCTTTCCCGTGCCGTCCACTGTGGGTAAACACAGTGGCGCGGCCCGAGAGCTATCCACTATGTTTACACACAGTGGTTCGGCCAGTGCTACGATCCCCTATTTTTTTATGATATTTCTTCTTTTTTTTTTTTTTAAATTTATCATTAGGTAAATATAAATATATATATATATATATATATATATTTACAAATGAATATACATATTTTTATATATGTTTTTGTATATCTCCATTGTCATGTTTCAAGTTTATACATATATTTCTCCCACACAGGGATATATATATATATATATATAGGGTTAGGATTAGGAAGTTTATTATGATATATTTTTAACACAGCAGTACGCAATACTTTATATATATATATATATATTTTGTAACAGGGACAGGGGCAAAATATGTCTCCTCTTTTTGTTGCAGGAATAAACACATAAGGGAATATATTTATATATATCTCTATATATATAAATGTATATACATTTTTAATATATATATATACCTATACATTTACAGATATATTCAATGAATGATAAGACAATAGGGCTGGAAACCCTTATATTGTTTGAGGTTTTAACATCTAAACATTCTGATTTTTGTCTTTTAACAGCATTATGAATAACTTATTTTTCTTTTTTTTTTTCTTTTTTTTATAGTCATACATCATACTTTCTACAGCAATGCAAAAGAAAAATACTAGTTCTCTGTTTCTCTTTTTTAACAGTCATAAAATAATAGTAATCTAAATTATGCAAGTAAATAATGAAACCTAATGCATTTTTCTTTCTTTTCTTTAATATTGCAGTAAATAAATAAGTGAACAGACTAGATTTAGATGTAGTCTACAGCAACACAATAGACATCAAAATATAAATAAAAATTACATTATTTTCCAGAATGATAAGTTACAATAACCCATATATCAAAATGGGTGAAAAATCTAAACAGTCTTCTCTTTCTTAATCTTTACACAGTGAATAAAAGAATACATTTATTTAAACAGAAAAAGAATCAATTTAAGCCCTATATTTACATATACATTTTCTTTTTTTTTTCTACAAATCATAAAGTTACATTTCCTTTCTTTGCTTTTCTGCATTTAAATAAAAATCTGAGTCTGAAACATCTGCAACCAAACAAACTGCAACTCCTAGTCTTTTTCCCAAGCAACCTGCATGTAAAATTTTAGGACTGTGACCATGGGATGCTCACCTCCCAGCCTAGGCTTACCAGAAGCCACCCCCAAGCTAGGAGAATCAAGTTCTAGACAGGTTACAAGCAAGCATACAACACAACAATAGGGCAGATACTCAAACATACACCTTCCCATCCCAAGCTACACTTTCACCACATTTTGTGATGATCAATCTACGGGTGGAAGTGGACCAAGTACCATTGGGGAGACTGCAGCCAAAATACAACCCAAGCCACCTCATGGCAACACAAAATACACAACAGATTCATCCCACACACCTTATGCCCCCCAAAGGCTCAAAGCCATATTCTCTCCCCTTATGACCCCCAAATGCATACACAAGGCTATGCAGCAAGGGTCACAAAGGACACCCTTGAGATCACTCTCCTTAAGGAGAGCCTCTCACCCAAGGCTGTCATGCTTCTTCCACCCCAAGATCATCCTACTCCCCCAAGAATAGGAGATCTTGGACACTCCCAAAGCAAGAACACATAAACAACAACAAAAAAAAACATAAAAATGAAACTTACATTTCTCTTTTTTTTTTTACAACAATCTACATATACACAACTCTTTTCACAAGCATTTCTTTCAAAAGAAGGAACAATTTAAACAACACAAACAAAGAGAATACAACCAACCTTAATCTGCCAATAGGTATGTTAGACTTACTTAGAGATGAGCTGCCCAATCCACACAACTTTCTCCAATTTCTTGGCCCCCAAATTCCTCTATCCTAAAACTGGTTTTTTTTTCCTTCAAAGTTTTTTTAGAAATCTCCAAGGATGGAGAGTGGGTGATTAGCTCACTAAGCTTCCATTCTTAGCCTAAGAAGGCCTCTCTCACTCCTTCCAACCTCTTGGATAGAGTGCGGGATCCCCCATTGGATTGGTCTTCCCTAGGTCTTACACACTCCCTAACCTAGGTGTGTAGAGAAGGGAAATGGAATGGGGAAGAGGGATTACTATCTCCAAGAAGGTTATCCTACCAAGGATGGTACTCCTATAGATGGAATTCGTCCATCTTGGGAAAACCACTTTTTTGGGTGGTTAAACAAGTCCTAAGGGAAAGACACATGGCCAATTTTGGCCTTCACCCATAGGTACCCCATCAGGCCTAATAGAAAAGCTCTAAAATTGACTCTAGGAGTTGATTTGACCTTCAGAAAGTCCACCTAAAGTTAACCTACGGGTCAACTCTGAGTTGACCTTCCTTGTGGCTCTCTAACCTAGATTTCTTGGTTCCTTCAAGGATAATTAGGAGATATAACAATTAACAAAAAATAAAACTCTCAAAAAGGTGACATGACAAATTGCCAACACAACATACTACATAGGTGTCAAGTGACACTACAAAATAATTCCACCTCACAATACACACATGGCAATTGTCCCTTAAACAATTTAAACAATCCAATAAATACCATTTACACTCATGCAACATTTTACATTTACAAAGAAAATACAGTACATACGGGGTGTTGTCTCTCCAAATAGACAACCCCTGGTTTTACTAACGCACATTGGCCTAGGCTTGATTCTCCGTAATATTTCCATGGTCACATGGATAATTTCTTGCACATCTCAATTAAAGCATTAGTACTTCCCAAATAACCTCATATAATATATAACACATAATCAGAATACAATACATTCTTTCTGCAAAGGCATTTATCACAAATCAAAGCAATTTATTATAATCCTCAAAATTTGATCCATCTACAAGATATGCAAACATTTTTCTAACATTATAACAAATTCTGAAATTCAGATAATAACCTACATCATCACAATATTACCCTAATCTAGAATCATATAATATTCTATAATCCACAAGGTATAGAAATGAAGCATCCATAGTGTGTCAAAACTAGCATCTAAAATAGTTTCAAAATGAGAATAGCTGAAGAGATAGGATGGATCGGGGTAGGGCCTCACACCCTCCCCCTCTAGGCATGAACGTCCTCTTGGAGTTCATCAAAAAGATGAGGGTACTGTGATCTCATACATGCTACATCCTCCCATGAAGCTGTGACCTCATCATAGCAATCCCACTGGACCCTAACCTGGTCCAGCTCTCGACCTCGAAGGGCCAATGTCTGGCGAGCCAAAATGCGAATGGGCTCCAAGGCTAGCTGCTCATCTGACTCCACCTGCAAGGCATCCCAATCTAAAATATGAGACTCATCATAGATATATTTTCTCAAAACTGACACATGAAATACATCGTGGATGCGTGACAGGCTAGGTGGCAAAGCTAGGTGATAAGCAACTGGTCCTATCCTCTCAAGGATCTCGAAAGGTCTGACAAAGCAAGGTGCAAGCTTAGAACCCTTTCCATAGCGGATCGGACTCTTATGTGGTCGCACTCTCAGGAAAACTCTGTCCCCAACCATGTAGCTCCGGTCTATCCTCTTTGCATCTGCATATTTCTTCTGCCTATCTTGTGCCTCTCTAAGGCGCTGTCTAATCAGGATTACCTGCTGCTCCATATTACGGACCATCTCAGGGCCTAGGGCCACTCTATCCTCAATACGGTCCCAACTCAAAGGTGTCCTGCATGGTCTGCCGTACAAAGCCTGAAAAGGTGGCATCCCCAAAGAAGTGTGATGCCCATTATTATAGGCAAATTCTACTAAATGCAGGTACTACTCCCATTGGGTCTGATGATCCATGATGTACATGTGGAGCATATCCTTTAACACCTGGTTAACCCGCTCTGTCTGTCCATCTGTCTCTAGATGATAGGCTGTGTTGAAGTTGAGCTTGGTGCCCAATGCTTCCTGTAATGCCTTCCAAAAGGAAGAAGTAAAGAGAGAATCTCTATCAGAAATAATCTTGCGTGGGACACCATGAAGCCTAACAATGTCTCACAAGAACACCTCTGCCACTGCTAGCATCGTGAAGGTAGTTCGAACTGGTGAGAAGTGGGCTACTTTGGTCAATTTGTCAACTGTCACCAAGATAGCATCATGGCGACGAGATGAAATAGGAAGACCAATGATGAAGTCCATGGATATAGCATCCCACTTCCACTCTGGTATAGCATGGGACTGGAGTAACCCACCTGGATGGCGGTGCTCCGCCTTGACTCTCTGACACTCAAGGCATTGGGCTACTAACTCGGTGATAAGCTGCCGCATTCCTGGCCAATGATATAATTGCCTCAAGTCAACATGCATCTTCTTAACCCCGGGATGTGCTGCATAAGGAGCTCTATGAGCCTCCATGATAATGAAATCTCACAAACCCCCAGGAGAGGGTACATAGATGCGCCCTCTATGGCGTAATAAACCATTGGACTCTAAAGAGTAGTCCACAAACTTCCCTTCCAAGGCCTCCTGAGTTCAGATCCTCTGACAAACCTCTAGATACCAATCATCCTCTGGCAATCGCTGCAAAATATGGTCTCTCAAATCTGTGCTCATGGATATGGTGTAAACCTCATGTCGTCTCCTACTTAGGGCATCTGCGACCACATTCTCATTTCCTTTGATGTAATGAACATCAAAATCATACTCACAAAGGAACTCCATCCATCTCCTCTGACGTGCATTAAGGTTAGGCTGGGTGAAGATGTATTGCAAACTCTAATGGTCCGAATGAAGCTCGAAGTGATGACCTAAAAGGAAGTGTCTCCACCTCACAAGTGCATGTACAACTGCTGCAAGCTCTAGGTCATGCATAGGGTAGTTAAGCTCGTGAGTCTTAAGCTTCCTAGACTCGTATGCTATAACCCTACCCTCCTGCATAATAACTGCTCCCAATCCATCTAAGGAAGCATCTGTGCATACCATGAAGTCGGCCGTGGGGTCTGGCACAATAAGAATAGGTGCACTAGTAAGTGCCCTTTTTAGATCCTGAAAAGCCCTCTCACACTTCTCTGTCCACTCGAATTTCTTCCCTTTTCACTGGAGGGATGTGATGGGGTGTGCAACTCTAGAAAATCCCTCAACAAAGCGTCTGTAGTACCCTGCCAAACCCATGAAGCTCCTGACCTCTGTCACACTGGTAGGCGCTGACCAATCCATGATGGCTCTAATCTTTGATGGGTCAACTGAGATCCCATCACTGGATATAACATGCCCTAGGTACTTGACCTCTGATCTAAAGAAAGCACACTTCGACAAACTGCCAAACAACTGGTTGTCCCTCAAACACTGCAAAACCTGCCTCAAATGCTCCTCATGCTCCTGCTCATTTCGGGAATAGATCAATATGTCATTGAGGAACACTATCACAAATCAGTCGAGGAAGGTGCAGAATACCCCATTCATGAGACTCATTAATACAGCTGGAGCATTCGTAAGACCGAATGGGACCGCAGTGAACTCATAGTGGCCATATCTGGTGCGAAACGTGGTCTTGTGGATATCACTTTCCACAATCCTCAACTAATGATATCCTGACTTCAGGTCTATTTTGGAAAATACTTTAGCACCCTGAAGCTGATCAAACAAGTCATCGATCCTTGGCAAGGGATAGTGGTTCTTGATGGTTACTTTATTCAGTTGCCTGTAATCCATGCACAACCGAAGGGATCCGTCCTTCTTCTTCATGAAGATGAATGGTGCGCCCCAAGGGGAGATGCTAGGATGAATGTGACCCTTCTCTAAGAGTTCCTCTAGCTGCATCTTGAGCTCATTAAGCTCATGAGTGGTCATCCTATAAGGTGCTCTCGAAACCAGCTCGGCTCCTGGTACCAAATCTATATGGAAGTCAATCTCTCTGCTGGGCGGCATAGCGAGTAGCTCATCAGGAAACACATCTGCAAATGCCTCAAGGATGGGATGATCATCTATGGAAGGCTCCTTCTCATTTTCTTCCTCTCGGTCACTGATTGTGATAGCAAACAACTAGCATCCCTTCCGCATGCTCCGCTTAAGCTGCATAGCGGATATCATACGAAGAGACATGGGTCTCTGAATCCCAGTGATTACTATGGGAGCACCATGATCATCCTCACACTCGACCTTTTTCAAGCGACAATCCATCTTGGCTCTGTGGGCGTAAAGCCAATCCATGCCAACTACAACGCCATAAGATCCGAGTGGTGTAACTCTAAGGTCTACTAAGGTGGTGGTATTACCAATCTGGAGCGGACATCCCCTAACCTCTGAATCCACTGACACTCTAGCCCCTGAAGCTAACTCCACTTCCCAGCTGACACTTTGCCTTACTACCACTAGCCCGCAATGCTCCACAACCAATGGAGATATAAAGGAGTCAGTTGCTCCTGAGTCAAATAATATAGAAATACTACTACCTCTGACCTTACCTGCAGCCTCAATGACTGTGGCTTGGTGCTCTGCCTAGCGGTTGTCAACCCCTGCGAAGACCCTATGGGACTTGCCCATGTCCCCAAGTGTAGGCTCTGATGTTGCCATCCTCTAATTCCCTGCCATCTGTCCTTGTGGACACTCTCTCGCCATGTGCTCCATGGCTCCACATGTGAAGCAAGCATCGCGTGCCTGAAACTGTGCGCCCTGAGGCCTAGAAAAAGGATGCCCACCTATCCGGCTAGAACCACTGTACCCACCCCTGGAGGACTGTTGAGCCCGTGCCGGGGGTGTGTATGTACCCTGTGCTCTCTGGTCACGCCTGGGACCCTGTGACTGCCACTGCTTGGGCCTGGAGCCCTGCTGTCCCTGAGGTGGCCTCTGTCTCTGACTCTGCTATGACTGCTGTGGAGGAGGGGGTTTATAGGACCCCGAAACATTTCTGTGGTTGCCCTTCCAATCGGGTTTCTGAAACCCGAAAGGCTGGGGAGCTGGGTTTCGGTTCTAGAACTGATCCCTCGTGTCCTGTGGCCTAATCTGAATCTCCTTGGCTATAAGGGCCTTCTCTACGGCAACTCGAAGGCTTCCTGGAGCGGCCATCCTCACTGGCCCTGCTATCCCAGCATTAAGTCCCCTGACAAAACAGTTGACGAGCAGCTTCTCGTCCTTCAAGTAATCTACATAAGGAAGGAGCTCAATAAACTTACTCTCGTACTGGGTCACTGAGAGACCCTTCTGCTGGAGGTCGTGGAACTCATCGATCCTACGCTGCCTGAAGTGCTCTGAGAAGTACCTCTCTCTGAACCTCTCTGTGAATATTTCCCATGTGATGGTATCTGCAGTGAGTCTGCACTTGAATTCCTCTTGCCTCCACCATGTGGAGGCTGTCGATCTCAGAAGGTGGACTGCAACTCGTGCCTTCAGATTGCTTTCATAAGATCGCAATGCGAAGCACCAATCTAGGCTCAAAAGCCATGCCTCAGCCTCTACTCCGTCAGTAGTTCCTCCAAAAGATGGTGGCTGGAGGCGTAAAACCTCTCTAATCAGGTCTCCTGGTTCCTGATGTGCTCTTTCAAAGTACATAGGTGCTGCTACTGGAGGGGGTTCGGGTAGGTGAACGGACTCTGGCTCATGCTCTGCCTCGCCCTCTATGGAATTAGGAGGTGGACTCCTACTCCATTCCCTCTCTACCGACCTATGACTCCCTGAGTTCTGATTGTCTGCATCACGATCCACTGCTGGAAGCCTGTCCTGCACTATCCCAATCAATTTCTGAAGAGCTAGCAAAATGTCTCGATTAGGGTCAACCAGTGGTTCAAGAGGTGCTTCTGGGTTCCCTTCTAGAACAGGTTCCTCCCTAGCAACATCCTCGCGTGCCATACGTGTATGCCTAGGACCCCTTCCATGCTTGCGAGCTTGTCGCGTAGTCAGAGGCATCCTAATGAGAAACAAAGATAAAATAAATAAACAATTAATTAAATAATTTAGTTTTCATATATTTATATTTATATTTTCTTTTTAAGAAAATATTTGATTAATTTAGATAATTAGAGCGAAACGTAATGGAGAAAGGTTCCTAGTGTCGAAAACTTGGCTCTGATGCCAGAACGTCGTGCCCAAACTTTAGGGCACAAAAATAGAACAACAAATTTTTTTTGACATCAAGAACTTGCAATATATCCTAATAATAATATTAACTTTCTTAGAGTTTTGTCTTATCTAGGATGTAAATACATTTACTTACTAAGGTTGGGTTAATTAACCAACTCGAACGAGCGACTAGTTTAGAGGAGATTAAATTAGTATCACGGATTATCGACTAGCTCAATTACCTAACTCAAGTTGTCGCTAATTAAAAACAAAGGTTAATTGGTTATCTTCATGAGTTTAATCATTCCCATTCATAAAATGAGAATACCAATAATTAATTGATGCACATGCAAAATTTATTATTTAAATCCAACCGCTGAGGGTTCGAATTTCTATAAGGTCATTGCCCACTAAGACTGACAATAAGCTAAAGCCAATTCTAATTTTCCTATCCTCTTAATTTTGGTGTTTTAATTATTTTGGCCCACTCGGCACAAAGGCCTATGGTTCATAAAATTAATCTACAGTTCCCTTTTTTTTTTTTTTAAATTTTCCCCATTGACAATATAACCTAATGCCCAAATGAGTTGACGAAAATCTATTGATTAATTAAATAAATTAATCGATTTAATGTATGGTGTATCCAACTATAATAATTCTTCATTTTTAAACCCCTTTAATTTTACTATATTAAAATTTTAATTCCCTAAAGAATAAAAAGACATATAATAATTCAATTATTAAAACAACCTCAATTATATATTAAAATCAAATTTTAAAACTCCAATTTTAATTTCCCATCTTTAATTTAAAATTCTTTTTAAATAAAGAATTCCCTTAATCCTAAAATGCTAACCCTAACCCGAAATTGGGTTAGGGTTGCATTTCTATATATTCCCTCTTTGTTTCATTTTTTTATTATTTTATGCCCTAACCCAAAATGGGTTAGGGTTTATTAAACCCCTTTTTTTTTATTCATTGTTTTAGGAGTATGTGTATGTGTTTGCAGGTACGGATGAAATTAGGGCACGGCAGCCGTGGCATGGCGGAGGTTTTTCACAGAGGGGGGGATGAGTGGAGGAGGTGGTGCGGGGCTCTCCCGGATGCCACTGTGTTTATACACAGTGACGGTGGTGCCGTCCACTGTGTATAAGCACAGTGGCGGCCGCGGACCGTCCACTGTGCTTACACCCAGTGGCGGCACCTCCCGTGTCGTCCACTGTGGGTAAGCACAGTGGCACGGCCTGAGTGCCATCCACTGTGTTTACACACAATGGCTCAGCCTTTCCCGTGCCATCCACTGTGGGTAAACACAGTGGCGCGGCCCAAGACCCATCCACTGTGTTTACACACAGTGGCTCGGCCAGTGCTACGATCCCCTACTTTTTTATGATATTTCTTCTTTTTTTTTAAAAAAAAATTTATCATTAGGTAAATATATATATATATATATATTTACAAATGAATATACATATTTTTATATATGTTTTTGTATATCTTCATTGTCATTTTTCAAGTTTATACATATATTTCTCCCACGCAGGGATATATATATATATAGGGTTAGGATTAGGAAGTTTATTCTGATTTATTTTTAACACAGCAGTATGCAATACTTTATATATATATATATATATTTTTTGTGTAACAGGGATACACAGGGGCAAAATATGTCTCCTCTTTTTGTTGCAGGAATAAACACATAAGGGAATATATTTATATATATCTCTATATATATAAATGTATATACATTTTCAATATATATATATACCTATACATTTACAAATATATTCAATGAATGATAAGACAATAGGGCTGGAAACCCTTATATTGTTTGAGGTTTTAACATCTAAACATTCTGATTTTTGTCTTTTAACAGCATTATGAATAACTTATTTTTCTTTTTTTTATAGTCATACATCATACCTTCTACAGCAATGGAAAAGAAAAATACTAGTTCTCTGTTTCTTTTTTTTAACAGTCATAAAATAACAGTAATCTAAATTATGCAAGTAAATAATGAAACCTAACGCATTTTTCTTTCTTTTCTTTAATATTGCAGTAAATAAATAAGTGAACAGACTAGATTTAGATGTAGTCTACAACAACACAATAGACATCAAAATATAAATAAAAATTACATTGTTTTCAAGAATGATAAGTTACAATAACCCATATATCAAAATGGGTGAAAAATCTAAACAGTCTTCTCTTTCTTAATCTTTACACAGTGAATAAAAGAATACATTTATTTAAACAGAAAAAGAATCAATTTAAGCCCTATATTTACATATACATTTTCTTTTTTTTTTGCTACAAATCATAAAGTTACATTTCCTTTCTTTGCTTTTCTACATTTAAATAAAAATCTGAGTCTGAAACATCTGCAACCAAACAAACTGCAACTCCTAGCCTTTTTCCCAAGCAACCTGCATGTAAAATTTTAGGACTGTGACCATGGGATGCTCACCTCCTAGCCTAGGCTTACGAGAAGCCACCCCCGAGCTAGGAGAATCAAGTTCTAGACAGGTTACAAGCAAGCATACAACACAACAATAGGGCAAATACTCAAACATACACCTTCCCATCCCAAGCTACACTTTCACCACATTTTGTGATGATCAATCTACGGGTGGAAGTGGACCAAGTACCATTGGGGAGACTTCAGCCAAAATACAACCCAAGCCACCTCATGGCAACACAAAATACACAACAGATTCATCCCACACACCTTATGCCCCCCAAAGGCTCAAAGCCATATTCTCTCCCCTTATGACCCCCAAATGCATACACAAGGCTATGCAGCAAGGGTCACAAAGGACACCCTTGAGATCACTCTCCTTAAGGAGAGCCTCTCACCCAAGGCTGTCATGCTTCTTCCACCCCAAGATCATCCTACTCCCCCAAGAATAGGAGATCTTGGACACTCCCAAAGCAAGAACACATAAACAACAACAAAAAAAAACATAAAAATGAAACTTACATTTCTCTTTTTTTTTTACAACAATCTACATATACACAACTCTTTTCACAAGCATTTCTTTCAAAAGAAGGAACAATTTAAACAACACAAACAAAGAGAATACAACCAACCTTAATCTGCCAATAGGTATGTTAGACTTAGTTGGAGATGAGCTGCCCAATCCACACAACTATCTCCAATTTCTTGGCCCCCAAATTCCTCTATCCTAAAACTGGTTTTTTTTTCCTTCAAAGTTTTTCTAGAAATCTCCAAGGATGGAGAGTGGGTGATTAGCTCACTAAGCTTCCATTCTTAGCCTAAGAAGGCCTCTCTCACTCCTTCCAACCTCTTGGATAGAGTGCGGGATCCCCCATTGGATTGGTCTTCCCTAGGTCTTACACACTCCCTAACCTAGGTGTGTAGAGAAGGGAAATGGAATGGGGAAGAGGGATTACTATCTCCAAGAAGGTTATCCTACCAAGGATGGCACTCCTATAGATGGAATTCATCCATCTTGGGAAAACCACTTTTTTGGGTGGTTAAACAAGTCCTAAGGGAAAGACACATGGCCAATTTTGGCCTTCACCCATAGGTACCCCATCAGGCCTAATAGAAAAGCTCTAAAATTAACTCTAGGAGTTGATTTGACCTTCAGAAAGTCCACCTAAAGTTAACCTACGGGTCAACTCTGAGTTGACCTTCCTTGTGGCTCTCTAACCTAGATTTCTTGGTTCCTTCAAGGATAATTAGGAGATATAACAATTAACAAAAAATAAAACTCTCAAAAAGGTGACATGACAAATTGCCAACACAACATACTACATAGGTGTCAAGTGACACTACAAAATAATTCCACCTCACAATACACACATGGCAATTGTCCCTTAAACAATTTAAACAATCCAATAAATACCATTTACACTCATGCAACATTTTACATTTACGAATAAAATACAGTACATACGGGGTGTTGTCTCTCCAAATAGACAACCCCTGGTTTTACTAACGCACATTGGCCTAGGCTTGATTCTCCGTAATATTTCCATGGTCACATGGATAATTTCCTGCACATCTCAATTAAAGCATTAGTACTTCCCAAATAACCTCATATAATATATAACACATAATCAGAATACAATACATTCATTCTGCAAAGGCATTTATCACAAATCAAAGCAATTTATTATAATCCTCAAAATTTGATCCATCTACAAGATATGCAAAAATTTTTCTAACATTATAACAAATTCTGAAATTCAGATAATAACCTGCATCATCACAATATTACCCTAATCTAGAATCATATAATATTCTATAATCCACAAGGCATAGAAATGAAGCATCCATAGTGTGTCAAAACTAGCATCTAAAATAGTTTCAAAATGAGAATAGCTGAAGAGATAGGATGGATCGGGGTAGGGCCTCACAATAGCATCCTTACATAAACATATGTTCCCTAAGGGGTGGTGAAAGCAGTTTTGAATTGATCAGATTCCTTCACTAGCACCTGATTATACCCTGAGAAACCGTCCATCATTGACAAAAGGTCATAGCCAGTTACTCTCTATAGCATGGCTTCCATATTGGGAGAAGAATAGTTATCCTTCAGGGAAGCAACATTTAAATTTCTAAAATCAACACACAATCTTATGTCCCCATTTTTCTTTCTAACTAGGACCAAATTGGAGACCCATGAAGAATGTCTTATAGGTTTAATAATCCCCCCTTCTCTTAGCTTAGTCAATTCTTGCTGCATCTTGGTTTCTAGTAGGGGATTAATAGGTCTCTGCTTTTTTTTTAAAGGCTTAGCATTTGGAAGTAAAGGAACTTCATGCTGAAAAAGGTCTTGTCTATATGCCTTTAGGTGTCATAGGAACAAGCAAACACATTCTTATATCTTTTCAATAAATTAATAACATTAGTTCTGACATGAGGAGGCAAGTTTTTTCCAATGTATACCAACTTAGCGGATAATTTTGTCCCCAAGTTTACTTCCTCCAATTCTTCTAACTTGGTAGTAGATTGCTGGTGCAGGTGACTTTCATTGTAGCTGAACATGCCCTCAAGCTCTACCAACCCTTTTGGTATCTCATTTGTTTCAAACTGTACCAAATTATTACTGAATACTGTCTCTCTATCATCAATAACCTCTACTAATGCATTGCAGTCAATTTTTTGTCCATCATAATCATCGATGCATTGTATGAACCTAAGAACATCTTCATCATCAGCAAAAACTTGCCAATTATACACATTATCAGGGATGGTAGGCCTAGATTTTATTTCCATAATGGATATGCTGGTTAGTGTTGCATCATCATTTTTCAATGCAAGATTGGCTAAAAAGTCTGCCATGATATTCTTCGATGTCTCTATCCAATTAATAGAAAAATCACTAAAATGCTCAATGATATCCCAAACTGCATGCTTGTATCTTTACAATCTATCATTTTTTGATACATATTTGGATCTTACCTGAGAGACAACCAATTCTGAATCTCCTAAAACTTTCAACAGTTCTATCCCATACCTCTTTGCAACTTCAAGCCCCAATAGCAGAGCTTCATATTCTATAGTGTTAATTGTGCACTGAAAGGCTAATAAAAAAGAATATTTAAAAGTCATACCTAGTGGGGATACAAAAAGAACTCCTTCTCTAGACCCTTCTTTGGAGCAAGCTCCATCAAAATACATTTGCCATAGACCATGTTGTTGTGATTCTAATTCAATCACAATAGAGTCAGTATTTTTTAATTGAGGTAAAATTGGTTGTACTCTAAAGTTTTCAAGATCCACATCAATCATACAATTGAGCATGCTAGGATCCATATTTTCAATTACCCTAGGAGCACGTGGTTCTTTGTATAACTTGACTTGATTGCCATTTATTGGGATGGTAGCATAAGATAAATCCAATTGGACATTTCCACCTATTGTTGTTGCCCACTGCCTGGATAATAACATGCCATAATGAGGCTTAGTGTCAGTAACAATGACATCCATCTTCTAAGTTGCTTCAAGGAATTCTTCTATCTTCACTTCAACATCTTTCATTGTACCTATCATAGGTACTTCTCTGTTATCCATAGCATAGCATTTCCCATATATTGTAGTCACTGATAATCTAATTATTTCATAGCACCATAAGGCATTACATTAGCAATTGCACCTGAATCTATCATACAATTTTTTATCAACCAGTTATTCACTAACAAAGTGACATAAAAAGGATCTACCTATGAAGGCTATTGAGTAATAGTTGTTCCAACATAAACATATGGGGTTTGGAACTCCTGATCCTTTCCATTTTTAACTGAACCAGTGGGTAGTACTATGTTACTGTTAGATATATTAGAAAACAAAGACAAGGCAACTTCTCTATGTTCTTTTATTTTCAGTAACTCTATTAATGGGATAGTAACTTTCATTTGTGTAAGAGCCTGAGCCATGTCAAATGTGGAATTGTTACTCAACTCAGCATTAGCTTTAACTCTTTCTGCCTTAGGCTGACTCGCCTTCTTTGTCGTGGCAGCTCCTTGTGTATCATTTGTATTTTTATCATCTGTACTCTTGGGTACATCTTTAATTTGATGTTTCTTTTCTTGACCCATTTGAGGGGTAGTAGCACTACTTGTTGCTTTTTTCTGAAAAAATCTCTTTTATAAACATAGAACCAGGTTCACCCTGAGAACTATCCTTTTTGGTACTCCTCAGGTTATAATTGTGCTTTGCCTTAGCTATAGCAGCCTTGGTGAGATTTTTCACTTCTTCATCTTCAATGGCTACCACATTCAGAATAGGATGCCAATCAAGTGTTAATTGTTCTTGAAAGGACCTTTTACAGTCCAACACATCACTGAATTCACTTTGTATAGATTGCTCATTGCTTTCTACAATGGTTTCAAACATATTAATATCAGGCTCAGCCTCTTGTCTCATGGACTCTTCTAGGGCTTGAGCAACTGCACACTGATGAGGAGAATGTGGCCCGTCACAAGCAATACACCAAGGAGTGTTCTTTATTTTGTGAATGTTTTTTCTTTTTAAGGGATCAGGGGTGTCTTGGCTCTGAACATTCTTAGGCTTCTCGTTATGAGGTTTACCATCCTTCCCGTTAGTATTATAAGGCATATCATGCAATCTGGGAGGTCTATCTTGCCAATTGTAATGAGGCTTATCATTTTTATTCACCTTAGTAGTTAGATCCTTCATAGTAGTGACTAACTTTTCTATCTTATCTTCCTCCTTAGCAACTTTGTTTGGTTGCTGTTTTGTTTCCTGCCATAGCCTGCCATCAGTTCTTCCTAATTTTCTAGATGCTTTCCTATTGCTCTCCACATTGATAGCAATTCTAAATGCATCTCTTAGGCTATGTGGATTCTTATCCCTTAAAATATAAGCCATTTTGGAATCAAATGCATAAAAATAAGTGTTCAGGCACATGTTATCATCTAGTCTCATCACCTGATACAATCTATGCATGGCTTTCTGAAATCTAGCATTGAAATCGGTGACCATTTCATTATCACATTTTTTAATATTATTGAATTCATTTAACATGAAACTCACATTTTTTTTGTCACCATATTGTTCCTGAAAGCAATTTTTGAAATCCTCCCAAGACCCAATGCTATTAACAAGGAGACCTCTATACCAATCTCTTGCATCATCCATTAGGGACTGGACAAATAATTTCATTATGACATCTTCATCTTCTATCTCATAATCATTTATCAAGTCACCAAAAGATTTTAAATGCTCCTCTGCACTAATTTCATTATTTCTAGCAAACTTAGGGAGTATATCTCTTAACTCAGTAGGAACATGGTTGGGATATCCTGGGATTCCATCAAAAAATAATTGTCTATACTATTCTAAGTTGATAGGTCTCCTTTGGAAAGGGTTAACAACATTGTTATTACCCACCTTTATTCTCACAGTAGGGATTTGATTCTGAGAGATTTGATTATTCTAGTTAATTACAGGGGCTTGACTGGCTATTGTTGTATTGAAAGGAAAAGTGGGATGAAATTTAACACGGGGGAGGGAAACTTGGTGAGGAATAGGCTTACTGAGATCTTCTGATGAGAAAATGATAGGGGGAGATTTTAGATAACCAATTTTTATTTTAACTTCCTGGTTAGCTACCTCTAATTCAACTTTCTCTAGCTCCATTTGTATATGTTCTTTCTCTTTCCTCATTCTTTCCATTTCCCTTTCATGTGTTGATAATCTATGAGAGATGTCCACCATAGTCTTTGATCCTAACCTACCTTCCATGCATTTTTGCTTTCCTTTATCAACCTCATTTTTAATAGGTCGTGGGTCACTAAAAGCCTCCTTATTCAGTTGGATTACTGACTTATATGCTGGTTTGTATTTGGGGACTAGAATTTCCCTGATCACAGGACCTCCATCATCACTCTTTTCCTTTTCTTGGGCCAACAATTCAAGATCAGCAATCTGCCTAAGAAGCCTATCTCTTTCCATCAGTTTTGCTTTGACTTCCTTCTCCCTATTTGCTTCCTTTTGGGTTCTTAAGGAGATTAACTGATGAACCTTTCTATTTAGGTTTTCTATTTCTTGGGACACTTCATCTTCAACAGGGAAAATCTCCTCAAAGTCAGATACATTAACTTGGTCTATATCAATCAAGCTGATGTTTCCATCAACTATTCTAGGCATAGAATGTCTAACTATATTAGAACTACTTTTGTCTTTCCCAGAAAAACTAACATGAGATATATCTGGATTTAAAACTTGAACATCATCTATATTTCCAAATAATCCAGAATGAAAACCTAAAACATCATGTTCAAATTCTCAGGAAGAAGAATTAGATTTTGCATATACAGGTCTATCAAATACCTTACTAGTATTGTTACTTTTTTGCACCCATGCAGTATTTGATGGCTCATGTAGTACTGATCTTTTTTTACCTCTTCATGATTGTTTAGGTAATCCATCCTACAATGTCTCACGAGGATGTTTCTTCATGAAGGACCTAGTGTTCTTTCCTCCTTGCATTATACTTGTTTAGTTTTCAGAATTTTCTAATTTTAAAAGGACTGGTTGAACTAACAGAGTCACCATCCACAGATTTATGGGAAATATGAAAACAAGCTTTGAACAAAAAACTGCAAATCTTCAGACCAACATCACGTATCAAATATCGTTGTAGATGTCTAAAACTGGTCAACACTTGCAGAGTCATATTTTAACATTGGTGCATTGCCTTATTTTAGGGTTTTTGCATCGCATTAACATTTCTTCTATGTCGCGCACTTGGTCTTTATCATTTGTGAGCATCGAGTCCTTCTACATTCTTCATTTGTCTCGCTTTCAAATTTGGTCTTGTCGATAACAATCTTCAGTCATGATTTTGGTCGATCTTATCCTGTCACATCAATGTGCGTGCTCATTTGGCATATTTTGACATCGTCAATCCTAATCGATGATGGAATTAGGGTTTTGTCCACTTATCAATCTTATCATTTTGTGATCGATTTGACATCAATCGTCGTCCTTCTCAATCATGTCAATTTGGATCAATTAGTCATTGTTCCTCGTCAATTGGCACATTTATCAATCAAATCGTTTGTCAGCATTGGTCCTTTGTTAGTCAGAATCATGATCGAATCAACATCAATTATCTTTTGTCAAGACCTAATTGTCATCTTTGCATTTCTAATTCATCTTCTAAGGTTTCATGATTTATTCATTTAACCTTGTTTGTCATTTTTCCCTCTAGGATTAATAATTTATTTATTTATCCTAAGTCTTCTTGTCACAATTAAATATTTATTTAATTGGCTAACTAATTCCTCCTCTTTTTGTGAATTAATTAATGAATGAAAAATTCTTAATTAATTTACCTAATTTTCCAATTTCTCCTAATTCCTAATTTTCTAATTTTCATTAATTTTCTAATTTCCTAATGTCTAATTCATCTAATTCATCTAATTCTCTCCTATTTTTCTCCTAATCTCATGGGAATGACCTTTCAAGTTGTCATAATTTGTCATAATTGACAATCAATTAATTTTGACATAGAAATTTGTCATAATTTTGTCATGAATTATCAATCAATCAATCTTGCATAGAAAGTGCAAATTTGTCATAATTTGTCATATTTGTCATTCTTGATTTGAAATTTCCATTCAAATCTCCTCATGCTAATCTTGTCTTTTCTCCTATTTGTCTATGAACTGGATCAATTTCTTCAATCAAAGATCCCAATTGATCATTTTTGAGTCCCTGCCTGGTCGAATCAATCACGCTTCTAGTACCCTTATGTTGTTGTCTCATCTTGTCTACTTGCTTTCACATCATGCTTATGCACTTGTAGGTGAGATCCACAAACAAAGAAATTTGAAGGAAAAAGAAGGACAATGGAGCCACATGAAGGAGACATTCACGCTTGCAATGGTTTGCGTTTGAATTGATGTCTTGTTTTCATGTCTTTATTGAATGTTTTTAGGATTGGTCACTACAATTTAGTTTTCGTGATTGAGATAGTTTAATTTACATTGCTTTGATGATTTCCAAATTCCTAGCTACATTCCCTAAAACCAGACAGCGTGATCATCCTATCCACACTTTCAACTTTTGACAATGAAGATCAAGATGTTTGTTTGACTTGTTGGATTGGTCCTGTCTTAGACAGGGTACCGCATTCCCTAAAACCAGACAGTGTGATCGTCCTATCCACACTTACAACTTTTGACAATGAAGATCAAGATGTTTGTTTGACTTGTTGGAATTAGTGAGTCTTATTATTTATTGATTTATTTCCAATCACGTTCCTATGTTGCTCGATGATGTCACTGAGTGATTTAGAGTAACTAGGATGGTTCATGGTCTCTTTCTTTTTTGTTGTGATTGTTGTTTGTCTACGATGTGTCTGTCTTTTGCAAAAAGGGTTGCATTTTAGCTCTGGCCTTCAATTCCATGATGCTATGCATCCATTTTGCTACATTAAAACAAAGGTTCTCACCTACAAAGTGCATTAGTGAAAGCAAGTTTTTCTTCCTCTCTAACTGTCCTTTGTCTCATTTCTTCTTACTAACCTTTCTTCCATTAGTTCAGATAGTTAATTTGGTCTAGTGCTCTGATTTTCCCAAACACATATGCTGCATCCTGCATTCATTGGTTAGTACATTTGCATTATATCAAGCATCACATCAAGCATCATATCAAGCATTTTATCCATGTCATATTATAAATGCATCAAAAATACATAAAAGTACATCCATACATGTTCCACAATGGTACATCAACAGTGCATAAGTCATCCATACATGGAAAATGACATAAGTCATAACACATTGCATCCCATCATATTGATGCATATCATATCATATGTCACAATAATATCGGAGTACAAAATTGGACTGTCTGTCCTAAGTATGGCCCGCAGGCTGACTACATAATATCACACTACATAATGTCAACTGTCTGTCATAGGGAGCATGTGCCTCTGTCACTGGGTGCTACCTCTGTCCTCCTCATCCTTGCCATGTCTCAAGGATGATGTCCCTCCTATCCCTAGTCCTAGCTGTGGTGGTCTCATAAGTCCACTCACCCCCATGCTGCTCAATGACCTCCAAGAGCATGCCCTACTCTCTATCCTCGATCGTGCCCGATATGAAGCTGCTCTCTGCTCTAGTGGAATTGCACTCTCATATAGTGTCCTCTAATGGCATATCTCCTCTCTGGTCTCTACCAACATCTGTTCCATCTCACGTGCACTGGCATCCCTAATCGACCCAATATACTCAGTGACTATCTATTCTTCTCGATGTGCCTGAGCTATTGCTGTATCTCGAGCCGCTATAAGTCTGGCTATCTCCACTCTAAACTGATCATGCTTTGTCCTCAAGATGGCATTTTGTCTCTCTAATGTTGCAATATGATCATGCTGACTTGCTATGGTAGCCCTGCACATCTCCATCTCCTTTATGCTAGCTGTCTCCGGCTCTATGGGTATATCCTGCAATGACTCCTGATTGGCTGAGTCTAGCTCATAATCGTCATCCCTCTCATCATCTCCATCCTCATCATCCCCCTCATTGTCATCACCACCCTCATCCTCCTCATCCTCATCATCTCCCTCCTCCTCTCCAACGAGTGGGAAGTCCTCCTGTCTCCTAGGTACCGGAATGTCAGGATCTATCAATGGCACTAGCCATCATCGTGCAAACCATCACTCATACTCCTCTGTCGTCCTGACGTCCACCACATCTGATCTCCAATCCCACTATCTCCGATGTAGCTATGTGAAGTTAGCATATGCTATGTGTGGCTGAATCATCCTCCCCCACTGACTCGTCTCTCTGTGAGATCGAGCAAAGTGTCCAGTCCCTCTTGGTACATCCTGCCTCTCTCCAAACTATCATCTAACTCTCTCTGGAAGGTACATCTCAATCACTCTCTAGTGATTCACTGGTCCCCCAATAAAGTACCTCTCTTGTCTGCAATCTAATAGCTCCTCACTATCATCTGACCATCCTGGGCAATCAAGATATGGTCTCCATGTGAACTCTCTCAATCTGCCTAGCTCATGTCACCAATACAGTATGTATCCAAAAGGACCCTATCTTAGTGCTCCCCCATAGCAATACATATATGGTCAGTGTGGTACTACCTATCTCTCTACAATCAGTCGACATATGGCTATGTGCTCAAATGCCCATACCTATAACAATGTGACTCCATAGCTCAAAGTCTGCACTCCCTGATATGCTATATGATGCAATTGAAAGTATAGCATAGCTAGTACACATGGTCCCCATGCATACACCATCCCCTCTGTCACCATCTTCTCTAGCACTCTTCCCCATCCAATAGGGAATCCATGTCCTCATATGTCTCCTGCTAATAGGCATTCTATAACCACTGCTATCACCACATATCATCGATCATACTCTGATGCCATGGTCTCCCAGTCGATCTCCCTCTCTACGATATCCAAATCATCTGCGTCGCACTCAAATAATCTGCACAAATCATCTCTCCCTATCACTGGGTCATACTCTATCATCTCTCCATGAATCAGAATGCGGAGGATATGCCATACATCCTCTAATGTCACCGTCGCCTCTGCAGTCGCCAGATGGAATGAGGAGGTCTCCGAATGCCATCGCTCTGCCAATGCGGTAAGCAGTCTTATGTTTTCCCTAATCTCGGGCATGAATGTGATATAGTATATTTTGAGTCCTGCTACTGTATCTCTATCTGTGCTCCTGAGTCTATGTTGTAACATGAAGCAGTCTAGTCAGTTCTCCCGCGTGATCAATGGATATTGTTGACTCTACATCACAATTGGGGCACATTTTGTCAGTTTTAGGGTTTTGCTCCTACGAGCTATATTTCCTTGTTTCATGTCCAAATCAGGGTGTTCTTTATCTATTCTGACCTATCCTATTCTTATCCCCCTTTTCGGGATCATTCGCATGTTGTTTTTGACCAAAATTAAGTTCCCAATGGACAACTGTGCCTGTGTTACATTGAACTATGCCTGTGTACCCTACACAAGTGTAGAATACCCTACACAAGCACAAGATGCACTCACACAAGTGCAGAAGTCAGTTTTTGCATCTCCCATGGGCCTCACAATGTCCCGCAAGCAAGTCAAATTCATGAAATTGACAATATGGGTTTTTGAGATACATACTGCTGCTCCCGCGTCGTCCGGTCGTCTGTACATGCATACACATTCCCCGAGGTGATCTGCCATTGGAATATTTGCCATCTCTCTGCAAGTGTCCTTTTCTAGAGCAACAAATTCTCCTCTTTGGCTAGTGCAAATGAGCAATTTTCCTTCTCCTTGTCTCATTTATAGATCTTTGTCAGTGCATAGATGGACGTGCACTCTCTCCATCTCATGCTGGTCGCGGTCTTTTGCACCATCAATTGCTCAACTGGTCATCTAAAACTGGTCAACACTTGTGGAGTTGTATTTTAACATTGGCGCATTGCCTTAGTTTAGGGTTTTTGTGTCACATTAACATTTCTTCTATGTCGCGCACTTGGTCTTTATCATTTGTGAGCATCGAGTCCTTCTTCTACATTCTTCATTTGTCTCACTTTCGAATTTGGTCTTGTCAATAACAATCTTCAATCATGATTTTGGTCGATCTTATCCTGTTGCATCAATGTGCATGCTCATTTGGCATATTCTGATATCGTTAATCCTAATCGATGATGGAATTAGGGTTTTGTCCGCTTATCAATCTTATCATTTTGTGATCGATTTGACATCAATCGTCGTCCTTCTCAATCATGTCAATTTGGATCAATTAGTCATTGTTCCTCGTCAATTTGCAGATTTATCAATCAAATCGTTTGTCAGCATTGGTCCTTTGTTAATCAGAATCATGATCGAATCGACATCAATTATCTTTTGTCAAGACTTAATTGTCATCTTTGCATTTCTAATTCATCTTCTAGGGTTTCATGATTTATTCATTTAACCTTGTTTGTCATTTTTCCCTCTAGGATTAATAATTTATTTATTTATCCTAAGTCTTCTTGTCACAATTAAATATTTATTTAATTGGCTAACTAATTCCTCCTCTTTTTGTGAATTAATTAATGAATGAAAAATTATTAATTAATTTACCTAATTTTCCAATTTCTCCTAATTCCTAATTTTCTAATTTTCATCAATTTTCTAATTTCCTAATGTCTAATTCATCTAATTCATCTAATTCTCTCCTATTTTTCTCCTAATTTCATGGGAATGACATTTCAAGTTGTCATAATTTGTCATAATTGACAATCAATCAATTTTGACATAGAAATTTGTCATAATTTTGTCATGAATTATCAATCAATCAATCTTGCATAGAAAGTGCAAATTTGTCATAATTTGTCATATTTGTCATTCTTGATTTGAAATTTCCATTTGAATATCCTCATGCTAATCTTGTCTTTTCTCCAATTTGTTTATAAATTGTATGAATTTCTTCAATCAAAGATCCCAATTGATCATTTTTGAGTCCCTGCCTGGTCGAATCAATCACGCTTCTAGTACCCTTATGTTGTCATCTTGTCTTGTCTACTTGCTTTCACATCATGCTTATGCACTTGTAGGTGAGATCCACAAATAAAGATATTTGAAGGAGAAAGAAGGACAATGGAGCCACATGAAGGAGACATTCACACTTGCAATGGTTTGCATTTTAATTGATGTCTTGTTTTCATGTCTTTATTGAATGTTTTTAGGATTGGTCACTGCAATTTAGTTTTCGTGATTGAACTAGGATAATGTTAATATTGCTTTGATGATTTCCAATTTCCTATCTACAATCTTGTAAATTTCTTTAAATGAATATATCAAGACAACACCGATATTTTATTGAAGCACCAATCTGCATCTAGATTCATAGTATGACTCTCCCCAGCAGAGTCGCCACTTTTGTTGTTCTCAAAGTCTGATTCCCTTTAAAAACCCCTTATAATAAAATAATAAACTCTGTCTGCAGAAGAGAAATCAAAGAAAAGGAAACTTCAGAACAACATATGACAATGTTTTATAACCTTCTACACTTTGAACTTATCCAAAGTTCAGGCGGGTATACTTTAGGTAAATTATTTCACACTTTCAAACAAAATCCATAGTAACCATTGTCCAAAAAACCAGTGGATCTTATTGACTCAAAATTAATTGAAACAAAGAAATAAAAACTTATGCTCATATTTAGTATCAACCTACAAGATGTGTAAAAGATAACCACAACTAGATACTAGTGCCTTATCCAGGCCACATAGTCATCTAAGTCCAAACAATAATCTCAAATTAAACATCTCCATTCATCCCATCACTATGGCTTCTATAAGACCCCCACATATGCCTGACATACATAAGAATTTACCCTTATCACAACTAGATAGCATTCATCAAATTCAAAGTCTCCCACAAGGAATTTACTGATAGAAATGATTCCTGCATATTTAATTCCCCTCCTGAAGAGAAAAGCTAAGAAACGCATCTATTTAAGATTTCCTTATAATCCATATTCAAATGAATAACTGTAGATTACTCAAATTGAAAACAACAAATATTTGCAAGAACACTTGAAGACAACACGGATTCTAGGCTAAAAGTTGATGGTCTGTATATTGATATTTAATTCAGAAAATATTACAAGACCCTTAAATGTTCTCCACAAGACTTAAAGAAAGCTTAGATAAATTTCTACAGCGTTTTCTTACAATTACTTGTGATCATTTTTTGGAAGCCCTAGTATCCATTTATATTAGCATGGATGCTTACAAGCTTCAGACCCTTCCAAAGGAAAGTTTGTTACAAACAACCGGTCTTTTTCAAGAAGCGGTTACAACTCCTTTTCAGCATCTGCGACTTCTTCTGCTTGTTGTTTTGTTGCAACATCTTCTAACTACTCTAGATCCATCACTGTGTACTTTCTTGTCCACTCCTAGTATACATCGTCAGCAGGCCATGAGAAGATAATCACTTTTCCCTTCGTCTTGGCTAATCTTTTCCAAGAGTTCCTCATTTTGTTGACCTTTGAATTTAGAAAACCATAATGTGATTTGATTTTCTCTATCTCCTCAATTGTTTTGAAAAATAGGGAAGTATCATCTATGTTGATAATTGCTTTTATTTTTAAAGATAGGTTGGCTTCTAATTCATTAAGCCATATTTGTTTGTCCTTCAATTGAGTTGGACTGGCGAAACCCCTTGGGTGTAATTCAAAAACTTGATCAGTGTACTCTTTCTTGTACAAGTTGATCTTTCTATCTGCATTATCTAATCCTTCTGCTAATTTTGTTAGATCCTTTGTTATGTCACAAGTGGATTTGATAGTAGGGTCAGCCCCTGCCTCATCATAAGATACACAAATAAGTTCTAGATCCTGCTCTCCAGGTTTCCACTTGTCAAAAATAGGCATTAGAACAACCTTGTCTCCATTGAGCTCATTCCACATGTCCAAAATTTTGCTCATGTTGTTGTATAATAATGAGGAACCTATGGTGTCAGCAAAACTCAAAATTGTAACCCTCACTCTCTCTTCATATATCTTTGCAAATAGGGATAGGTCCTATTTTAGCTTCTCCAATTCATGGGGAGTGATCTCGATTGATTGGGAACTAGAAGGTGCTAGAGATGGTGGGAATTCAATGATGGGGCTAGTAGGTGGAGGCCATGTAGAAGAAGAAGTGATCATCAATGTTGAGGACTCACCTTGATGGTACTATCCTGCCAACTAGCTTTTCAACTTGGCAATGATGCTATCTTTACCCATTACCTCCTCCTTGGCATTGTTGTAATCTTTTAAATCTATCTCCAACTTATCTTGGAGATCTGCCTTTTCCTTTGCTTCTTTCTCTTCCACTACAACACTGAACTTTACAGTCTCTAGGACTATGCTTGTAGCCTCGACCACCCCAGCGCTTTGTACTCTTTTCACTATCATACCTCCAAGGTAGCTTGACCCTAGGGTGTCCTTTTTCTTTCTATTTTCACCTCTTTTCAAGGACCACATGACCAGGGCACTATTATCCTTTCTGAAGGTGACTCCTTCCATAGGCTTGGTCTCCTTCCTTACTACCTCTAAAGCCAAGGCATCTGCTATATCCCATTCAGGGAGAATGAGTACACCAACCTTTTCTACCATGTTTCTTCCTTGCTCAGGAGTGGTGGTCTTGAACTTGGTGACCATTTCTTGTTTTATTTCTTCCTCCACCATAGCTGGATCCTTGTGGAGTTGCTCACTCTTCCTCTTCTCACATCTAGCATTAAACTGATCAATATTATGCTTCCACATGAATTTCATGAAAGCTCCTGATGTGACAAAGTTGCTATTAGCCAAGAAATCCTCACTGGCTTGTTTAATATCAAGATCCAGCTCCTGGCATTTGAATTCATTGGTGGTTATGTTCATCTTAGCAATAAGGGGCTTTTTTGGCATTCCCTCTTCTACTTCATCATAGGTGTAGGCTATCTCCCCAAGACTGCTTGATTGTAACAGTTGCTCAGTTGCTGACTGTTCATGTCCTATATGAATAGGGGATTGAGATGGGGAATACAAGGGCTTATCAGATTGCACTTCCTTTCCCACCCTTTATTTCTTTGGGGAGTCCTGAATGTCAATGACATCTTGTATTTTCCTCTTCCCTCTTGAAGTAGAAGGCTCCCCTGTTGTTGGCACTAGCACACTGTATTTGGACTTTTAATGTAGCACATAATCACCTGGAGGGATTGCTTTGGTAGATGTAGAACTAGTTAAAACTAGTTTTTCCTTCTCAGGGTTATTTTTAATCACTGCCTCCCTCTTCTCTTTTAGTGTCTGCATTACATCTTCAAAAATAGAATTAAGATTTTTTCCTTTTCTTCAAAGGGGTGGAAACTGGACAAAGAGTCATAGCTAGTGTCAAATAGGTGCACAAAATCTAGGGCCTTCTTGTAGGCCACCCACTTTTCTTTCCTTAGCTCTTACTTCTCCAAATCTAACTCATTCCTGATGAGCTCTTTAGGGAATTGGAATTGGTGAGGTTTGCCTCTGCATAATGCCCATTTTTTGAACATGCCATTGAAGAAATCTTTAGGGTCGGTGCACCTTGATACTACAGTTGATAAATGGTAGGGTTGAAGGAAATCTTCAAAACACTTCCAACCCCCTTTAGTTATTACAAACTGATGTGCCATAGTTATTGTAGGGAAAATGGTCCATTTACCTCTACCTGTTAGCTCTACCTCTTGCACACTTCCAATCTACCCGAGGACTTCTGCAATTCCTATTTTTAGTGGGACCTGATATGGAAACAAAAATGGAGTGCCTCTAAAACCATACACTCTTAAAACTGTGGAAACAGGGTATAAGTACAGATCACCCCAATTGTGGACAATTTTGATATCTTTAGCAAACTCCTTTGGCCTAAGGAAATCCAAAAGAGCTTTAGGGACTCTTGGATTCTCTTAGCACTTATCAAACCTCAAGTAGCTAGCATCTTCTCTATCCCATGATAGCACTGTGCTCCATAACTGAACTGGCATCTTCTCTCCATCCTTTTCTTTCACTAGATCCATTCCATTTGCAAAATAATCAACACCCTTGAAGAGGAACAGGTGCATGAGGAGGGAATACCATCCAAAAGGCCTATCAACTTTTCCATTATTTATCCCTATCAAGCCTTCATGGATGGCATCAGTAATATAGGGGGCATAATCAAATGTCATTGCCAAAGAAGGATTTCAAATTTGAGCAATCATCAACATGTAATGAGTTGGCATGTATGCTTCAACATCCTCTCCAAAAATTTGGTAGACTGACCAGTATAATCCCTTGGCTCTAAGAGTGAATAGTTTTAAAGAGAAAGGCTCCATTGTATTAGGTCCTACAATAGTTAATCGGCCTACTTTAACAAATAATTCTTTAATAGGCCCATTCCTAAGATGATTCCTCTGTGCATTGTAAACCTGAGCCAATGATTTAAAATTGATGGGTTCCAAGTAATTGGACATTTCACTAAGCCCAAATACATCTCTGAACACCTCATCATTAATTTCAATTAGGGTTTTTCCATTTATGTTCCTAATACTCTTTGTAATGGGGTCATAGTTGTGTGCAATCTGAGTCAGGAGATCCACAACCACAAACACTCCAGGGACCACCAATTTGCCTACATCCAACTCCCAAATACTATTCATTGGGGTTGGGGAGTGTCTCATACTAAATCCAACCTTGAATAAACCCAACCCAAATAATCCTATCTGCGGGTCTCTCAGCCAATTGCCTTTGTCGTACAATCCTTCCCCTATTTTCAAGCGAGGAGCTTTTGGCACCAACTCTTTAACCTTAGCTGCCACATTAGTTGAAATGGTTAACTATTCTAGGAAATCATCACAGATTGCCCTCTCATGGTAATTAACTTTCCCTAAGAACTCCCTTTTAGGTGTCATCTCAATAATACTATGCAAGTAACTCAATTACTAACCACAAGAATTCTATAATAGAACAAAACCCCAATTTAAACAAACTATCAAGTAATTGATAAGCAAAAATACAACAAAACCTATTCTTGGCTTGAAGAAATCTGCTTTGCGCCCACCTTTTCACAACAGTTCTTCAAAATGTTGCCTACATTCAATTGATGTGAGACCATATATGGTAATTGGGCTCTTAACTGTGACATTGATACCGCATGCTTCAGCCATCCCTTCATAATTGAATTCATGGAAGAATTCAAAAATTTGGCTCCAACGGGTCATAACATGTTTGTGTATTTTCTTTTCGCTCTTTCATTATTTCATAGAGCATAACACCCTTTCTTGTTCATCTAGAGAAGTCACGCCAACCTCTAGATCAAATAAAACTTGCACTACCTTTACCTTCTTACCTTTCCTCGTCTAGCAATGGGCTAGAAATCCTTTCGCTATTTTGTAGATTGTAGCCAACGTGCACTTTAACCCAGCAAAGCCACGCTAGCCATCTGATTGGATGGAACTTGATCAGTCTTTATCTCCGCTTGATCTTACTGCATTAGTGTTGGGCCCTACCTCCTTTTCACCACTTTGTGGGCTTTAACCCTTGAACACTTTTCTTTCATGAAGCTGCGTGAACCATTAGATCGAGCTCAAATCACTCGGTCTTTAACTCTAACCAAGACTATCAACCTCACTAATTAATCGCGCTTCATCTTGGTAGCTAGCGGTTTTCACCATTTCATAGAGGTTAGCCAATAGACAACTTTGGGCACGAAACAACGAAAATTGTTGGATCGACCTCAAGATGGATACCTTTTAACAACCTTCAAACCTTTTCAGTGGGCCCTTTATTTGGAAATCAATTTGCCTCACTTGTTCTATGGTTAACAAATGCCACATGGCAGTCAGCCATTAGCTCTGGAAGCTCATTCGGGTTCAATTCTGAGTCAGCCACATGTCTTGCTTCACTATTCCCACATAACTGCTGGTTACGCCTAGGCGGGCCCTCAACTATCCTTCAGAACCACGTGTCTTTTGACACATCACTATCAAACTCTATGAAATGCACCAGCTATCATGCCATGTCATGCTTTCCTGTGATTTCCACCTTTCTTTCGCCATTTTGCGAACATTAATTTTCATTTAGCTTGTGGCCACGAAACCACGAGAACTGTTGGATCAAAACAGAGTTGATTAGCTTTTAACTTCATGCCTTGTCTGTCCTTTGGACCCACCAGCCTTTTTGCCACTTGTGGGCTTTAATTCACTAGCATCTTACCTTTGCAAATTCACGCAAGCTATTAGATCTCAAGAAACCCACTCGTTGTTTATTCCTTTTATGACAACCTTGCCCGGGCCTACTGCAAACCGCCAAGTGAGCGCCTCGTCACTGCTCTGTCATCACCAGCTAGACCTACCATCTTCACGACCAGCTTTAGCAGGACCCACCACCTTTTTGCTACTTTGCGATTAATAAACCGCGAGCATCTTCTAGTCACAAATCAACACAGACCATTGATCTCTTTCAAACCTGATCACCTTTTAGCCTAAGGAGAAGTCCTCACCACTAGGTCTCGGGAAACCTTTTTGCTACTTCGCGATAGGTAACTTGCGTGCTTATTTTGGCTGTGAATCAACGCGAGCCATTGGATTCAAAATGAAATGGAGTCTCATTAAGCTAGCTTCCAGTGCACCCAGTTAGGCCCACTTATGCCTTTCGCTATTTCGTAGAGGCTAACACACTAGCAACTCCGCTCAACGAAACAACAAAAATTATAGATTTATCTGAGAGTTGCACGATACTTATGGGGCTCGACAAACATTAGGAAAAGGCATATGAGATAGGCATAAAATTTTACAAGTATTTAACGACCACCTAGGCAAATAACAATGGGGGGACACTCGAACGACTAAGGGACCCATCACTTAAGTGAATAAAGTAACGCAGAATTAGAAGCCAAAGGGTTTTTATCAGACATTAAAGTGATTAAAACCTAAACCCTAAATCCCTTTGAACTTAAAATAGTTTTGAAGCAACAAGGGCATACCAGACTCAAAATTTCAAAAAACTTGGCCAATTATGGGAAAAGAATACCCATTTTTTAAATAGTGATAACACATTCCAACTGAATTTTTTGTGATTCTTGGTTGACCCTTTGTAGGTTTTCCATATGATTTAGGTGAAAGTGGTAAGTTATGCAAAGAATACTTTCCTATTCCTTCATCATTTAGTTTGAGTTTTTTCTCAAAGGTTTCCCATTATTTTTCTTGAATTTCTTTGGTGGGATAAACTGATTCTCTATTATGTGGAACTCTTGCATCTTGTGTTGGTTTTAGATTAGTGCAATATTGACTGGAGTTTGCAACTATAGTGACTTCTTATCCATTATGAGGAAACTTAAAACAACAGTGGTATGTAGAAGGAACCGCTTGCATGTCATGAATACATGGTCTTCCTAGAAGAATATTATAAGATAAATTCAAGTCTAGAACTTGGCACAATGTATCTCTTTCCACATGTCCTATTTTGATTGGTAACACCACAGTCCCTTTAGAAGAATGTTCTTCCTCATCATATGCCTTGATAGTTATTTTCTTCTTTGGATCCACTACATTTTCTAAATATCCCAAAGCCTTTATTAAACTTAATGCATAAATATTCAAGCCATCTCCACCATCTATGAGTATGCATTTGACATGGGTTGCATGAATGGTAACTTCAACATGTAAGGGAGAACTATGAGGGTGGTGCAAGGATGCATCATCATTTTCAGAAAAGGATAAGCAATGAGGGGATATGAGGTGTCCCACCATGTTCTAGAATTGATCCACATATATATCTAGACTATTGTTTCTATTAGAGCTTTCTCCAATATTTCCTTATGCATAGGTGAAACTTTTAGGAGATCCAAAATTGAAATTTGAGTGGGTATCTTTTGTAATTGTTTCACTAAATTGTATTGTCTTGAAGTGGATGTTGATATTGGCATTATGTTGTCATTGATGTCAACTAGTATGAGTTGACTACTGGTATGAGAGATGTTTGTGCAACACTGTCAAGGAGTACAAAATGAGATATCTTGGATATCACCTTGTGTTTCAGAACACCGGTAAGGTAAGGAAGTTGATCATTGGTCACCAGTACATAGGTTAGTACCTAACTTGTGTGGATAAGATGAATAGGTTATTGGTATAGTGTATCACCATTAACAAAAGGATGTTAACTGGTAAATGGTGTGCTGACATGGAGAAGACAAATCAACCAAGTGAGTGGGTGTCAACCGACAAGATAATGACCAATGTACAAACAAGATGGGCAAGGTGCTTGAGTAGTTGTTTGTGATGAAGAGGTAGAATGCTATCAAAATAACATCAATATAGGAGGATAAGGATGAATAGGTCATCAGTATGTTGTGAGGTTGCAGAACTGTAGGACTCCCATGAGATGAAGATGCAGTCATCATGAGAAGCCACATGAGTGCACTGTAGGATGTATATTACAAGGATTCACTCTCATTGGTAAGTGGAACTTATCTTCTAGTATGCATGGTATGCATCATAGTTCCATGAGATGAGGCAAAGGCAAGTGTTTGAAGGCTCACATTGGATCTACTGGTGAATCAAAGGAGGGCCTTAAGTGGATGAAATTAGGGATATGAACTGGACTAACTGAGAAGGCATGTTGAGATGCTGGTATAGAAGAAGAATGATGAGTTTGTCAACTTTGACAAACCAATAGATATATGATCAAAATTGATCAGGGAGAAGACATGGCTGAGTAGACACAGATAGAGGAAGAATGGCTAGATTGAAGATGGTGTCTGTGGAAGGTTGATGACATGGTGTCATCAAGAGGTTTTATTGGTATGAATGTTCACCGTAATATGGACAAGGTGTAGATGCAGAAGACTTCCCACTTCATGGGAATGAGCATGCTTGGATAGACATGTCTGGTGACTAGTCAAGGTGTTCCACCGATAGTTCAACAAGTGCAGACATGATGAGGGAACTAGTAGAATGTGAGATATCGACAGGGTTAGTAAACTAGAAGGAAAGAGGAACTGGTAGAGTGTTTAGTCAGTGATTCTATTTGGACCGACATGAAGTGCCAAGCTGGTAGCTGGTTGACATGGATACCACATGGAGTCAAAGTGGTAGATCTGCATTCAGATGAAGAAGGAATGCACACTAACAGGGTAGTTTCAGAGTCACTTGACATTGATGGAAGATCCCACAAATCATGGGACATGCTGCAGAGGTTTCCAGGTCGAGGTCTGGAGGATAACTATGAGCTAGCTTGTTGGGATATGAGAACACTGAGAGGGGGGCTAAATCAGTGTTTTGCTAGAATAAAAAATATTTAACTTTCTAAACCATGCATGTATGTACTGGTAAACAAATAAGAATATAACAAGAAGAAAATAAACCATCCACATAAATGAACACCATAACACACAAAATTTATACATGGAAAACCTCAATGAGGAAAAACAACGGTGGGATTTGTGAACTACAAGCTTTCTGCCAGAGTAAATTATTGAAAATGAACTCAAGAGTGCATCTGCTATGCTAGATAGAGTTCTGGTTTTGGTTTTACTCTATATCGGTTCACAAACTTGAACTATTACCGATATTACTTCTCCTTCGAGAATACTTTCCAAGCTATCTGTGGATCATTGCATGATTTAATGTTCGCATACAAAAATGATCTCCATACATATATTTTGCATCTCATAGTTCTGCTATATGTCTATCTCTATACTATTATAATACTATCATCTCTACATGGTTTAATTTGACCTAGCAGACTGACTTATATAACTATTACATATGATATACCTTATATCGGCTTACAATGCATTTACAAAGAATATTCAATTTTGGCCTGGACAAAATTATAAAATGATTTACTAAAATAAATCTTTCTTGATGTCGGCTTCCTTGAAGTACAGATGTCTGGTACCGGGTGCTGATCCCGGTGCCGGTGTAGCCCTAAATGCTTCCAATGTTGGTATTTGTTGGTGTAGACACCCAAAATTGTCCAGTCTAATTAAATAAATATTTTATTTATTTAATTATCTAAGCTTAATTCTTCTATTAATTAAATAAATCTTTATTTATTTAATTAATTCATTTATCCTCTTCTAGCCTTATTTCTCATTTAAATAAATACATTTATTTATTTAAATTATCCTTTTCCTAAATTAAATAAATATCTTATTTATTTAATTGATCTCACTCCTTCTATTAATTAAATAAATCTTTATTTATTTAATTAATTCATTAACCTTTTCTACCCATGACACATGTCATTCATCTCTTAATTCATACACTACCTACCCCTTTCATTATTTTATTATTTCTTTTACCTACCCTCTAATCATAGCTGACCTCCTTTTACACCTCTCAATCTTATCCCTCCATTGTATATTGTGTCTTCTATTTAAGGAGATGCTTTCTTCATTATAAAACCCTGGCTAATGAATCATCTTAATGACTTGACTACACTACGATCCTACTTGCAACCACATTCCATTCTTTGTTGAGCTCTTGTGCACATAAAATCCTAGAGAAAATATATCAAGCAAGATCAATGGAGATAGGAAGAATGGAGATCCAAACCCTATTGGACATGTGATGGTATAATCTTTGTGATTTCGTTTGATTTGCATTGTCTTAGGTAATTTTCATATGTTATGGTGGATCTTTGTTGTTGTTAGGCTAGGGTTTTGTGGTTGAATTCATTTAGCCTTTCAATATTGTTATTATTGTTATCCATTTTCACCATATACAATTGGTACATGACTCCTAGTGTTTGTTTGTGACTTCCATCAAGTCTTGTTGCCTTCTATCTGACCTTGTTGCCATCAATGACAACAAAATGAATCCAGTGAGTATCAATTGCCAACACAACTAAGAGGGATTGAGGAGATCGAGGTAGATGAAGGAAAGAGTAAGACCGATATTGGTGTTTGACCAAGAGATCAAATGATAAGGGAAAAAGTAGATTTCCAAAGATAGAAGGTGCGATAATGGTGAAGGTGTACTATTAGCTATTAGAGAGATTAGATTGGGGAAGATTTGATTGGATTTTGTTTTCCTCGACGATGATGAGGAAACCGTAACCACCTATAATTTGAATAGGCTTTTGGCGAAAAACAAGTCTCTAAATATGCAGGCCAAAGACATAGGTAAGGTGCTATTGAAGAGAAGAGGATGTTGGCTTGATGATGATTGTAATGAATTCATCATATGTTGCCATTGATGAAACACATACACACATGTTTAAATTGTCTACCAATGTAACTTCAAAGTTGTTTACACTTCAACAAGTATACTAAAGGTTTATTTCTAATCGGTACTTGGAGACAACCAGTATATGCATGGAGATAATGACTTGGTTATATATGTCTCAACATCAACATGAAGATCCAACGAAGACTATCTCAAAAGCATAAAGGACAAGTGGTTTAACTCTAATCAGTATTAAGTGTTCCAACTGGTATTCATAGATTGTATGATGAGATATCACCACCAATAATTTTTGGCAATATTTTTGTGATGAGTTATGATCACTTGACCAGATACACTACACCTAGGTAATAGTATTATGATTTCTTGAGGCCAACATGAAATCTAATTGTCTATATATTGACATCACAATGAACTATTTTATATGAGTGAAAGTGATATGTTGTGTGCGAAAAGACAAAAGTGTTAAATTGCTGAGTATGTTGAGAAGCAGTGTTGAATATGCTTAAAAGGATCTGATCAAGCAAGTATTATGCTACTCAGATAGATCAAACAAATCATGTTCTCTTCTAAAAATTATAGTAGAATTAAAATCCCCTAACCGGGTAATCTCTAGTAAGATTCATTGTTCAAATCCTCTAACAAGGTGATCCATTAGTTTGGATTCAAAAATCCTCTACCAAGGTTACTCCTAATAGGGTACTACCTTTCACAAGGTATAAGCTTTTAATCAAGCTTTGGGATCTCTAATAAGATTCTCTCCTAGCATAGCACTTTGCAGACTTTAACTGGTCAGTTATCTATTTCTCTAGATAGTTAACTTGTGAGTTCTATCTCACCATGGTTTTTACCTATTTGGGTTTTCCACGTATAAATACTTGTGTTATGGTGGATGTTTTACTTATTGTGGATGTTGTTATATCATTTTGTATTGCATGCATTGTATTTAAAAGCTTTGTTAAGTTCATCTACCGGTTACTAATTGAAGTAGTTTTATTTTTAGTGTCACTGATTCAACCCTCCCTCTCAGTGCTTTTCAAGTCCATCAATCGATATCAGAGCCCAACTTATTTAAAGCCTAATCACTTAGAAGGGAGTCTTGAAACCACCATGGGGGGCATGAGATACTTTGAGATGGATAGAGAGCTTGAAGCTAGCAGAAATGAGCTTGAAAACCTTAGGGTCAAACTAAAAGCTTCACAAGTTAAAAGGAGAGAGCTAACTGAACACCTATTGGAGATATCTGATAACAGTTTTTCAGATGAGGCTAATATTCATTCTTTAGCTGAGGAGGTTAAAAAGTTAAACAGTGAGAAACTAAATCTAAGGAAAGAGTTAGAAAGTTTGACTATCTGCATGAGTCAGGAATCGGAAGCCATAAGAACAATTGAAGATCTTATAAAGGAAAGAGATCAAGAGATTACCAAGATCAAGCAGGAAAATGTCACTATGCATGAGAATTTGGTTGCAAAAAGAGAAGAAAAAGGGAGCCTACAACTAGATCTTGAACTAGCATCATCTCTAAGAGAAATCCTATCAAAACATAATGAAAATCTTACTAGGTAGCTCACAGAAGCTAATGAGAGACTAGAAAAGTTCAACAAGAGTTCCGCCTTACTAGATGAACAAATCCAATCAGAAAGGATGAAAGGTGATATGTGAGGACTTGGTTTTAACACATATGAGAAAGGAGAATCATCTAGTACAAAGAGAAACACTCATAAGGTCAAAAATCCCACTGGTAAGAAGGTCTTCAAACTTTTTTTCTTTGTTTGCCATAAACCTAGTCACACTACAAATGTTTGTAGAGACAAACCTAACAGAAATGCAAGCTACAATACTAATGCTAAGTATGTGTCTAAGAAATTTGAAGGTCATTACTTCACATGTAAAATGTATGGACACAGATCAGTTGAATGAATATATGGAGCAAATAATCTCGTGCTCACATGCATCCAAGACCAAATGGCAACTAGATGAGAAATTATGATAATTGGGGAAATATGAACTAGAAACAACCCTACAACAACTAGTTTAGTCCATTTTGAGATGGAAAAGGTAGCAAATTTCATTTGCATTATCTATAACAACTTTGGTCATGTGGCTATGAATTGCAGAAGAAGAACTAGGAGAGGTAATGTAGGACCTTGGAGATCAATTGGCATGGCTTGCTATCACTATCATCAACTGGGACATATAGAAAAATTATGTAGATCCAGGAGGAGCAAACCAGTCAACCCTTTTGAAGATCTGAAATGCAAGAAGAAGGTCAATATTGAAGAAATAAGAGAAGAAATGAATCGAATGTGGAAAAAGATGAGTGATGATTCACTTAGAGAACAAATTATTCCTTCACCCAGTGAAGAGAATCCTACACCAGTGAATTAATCCTTTTCATATGGCTAAGGGGAGCATAATGGTAAATCCACCTCCAGACCCCTTGAAGTGAATATGTGGTAAGAGAATTTGAAAGCATGAAATTTTGATAACTTTTTATCATTTAGTTATCAACTATTTTTTAATTGAACGGTGTAATTAGGGTTTGTAACCCTAATGGGAGAGCATTTAATGCAGTAGGTAAAAAGGATAAAAGTGATTTTTCACTTTGTTATTTTTACCCTAACACATTCGAGAAAAGATTTTTGAGCGCTTGCAGAGCCTAGTAGAGATTGGTAGCTGATATTTGTCAAAGTTACATTGTGATTTGTGTGTTCAAGCTGATTTAAAGGTTGGAGAGGATAGAACTAGTGTGAACTTGTGCATTCAACCGGTAATCAAGGAAGCATGTGCGAAATAAGGCATTTCTTGAAATTCTTGTTGCGAAATCTAGTTTATCTAGAATGGCATCATCTTCAAATTCAGTAGGGAAATTAATGATCACGTTTGAACCTAAGGAAGCTTTCAAAGCAGATAAGATTATGTCATATAATGCATTATCACAAGTTCCTAGCGGTGTTATAGTAAAAGGAGATTTATCCAGCTATATTGATTGCAAGATTGAGGATCTAGGATCACTGTGTATATACACTCATTTGAAATCACTTTGTGATGAGAACAGGAAAATTCAAGTAGAGTATATTAGGGTTTTCGAGAAAGGTTTTCACAATGTGGCTTACTTTCTTGAATATTTTTAAGAAGAGAATTGGTACAGGATCACCTCATCAACAAGATACTCATGACCCTAAGGATGAATACTAGGATCATTAGGGTGTCTTAGTGTGTTTTGTGTTTCATTTATGCAACAAGCCCCACCATGTACGCCCATGTCACCAATTAGGAAATTTGAGAAGCCAATTGGGACAATGTGGTCAATAGGGGTAGTATATGGTTTAGATTTGTGTTTGATAGGTTTTAGACATGTTTCATGAGTGTTTGGTTAATCCATGTATGTTGATTCCAACATTAGCCAATATGACAAATTTTTGTGCAAAATTGCAAAAATGCACTTTTGAGGTGCAAAAGTGCAACTTTTTGAAAATCGGTTGGGGGAAGCCTTTCAATGGATTCAACCTAATAAAAATTTGGTGGAAAATCATTGAAGAGTTATATAATCCTTTATTACATTATTCCCAAGGTTGTTTTTGTTGTACTTGGAGTTTGTGAAGCAATACTACACAAAATACTACAGTTTTCCCAGAACTTTTGAGTTTGCAAGAGTTACACGTGCCTATACGGATTTATTTGAATCCCACTATCCATGGAGTAGATAGAGGGATGAATTAAATTTATTTTGGTGGTGGTATGAGGTCCTAACTATTCCAGAGTAGAGAGAACCCTCCATTCTTATGACTACAACCCAGAAATTGAGGGTTTGGAGAAGGTTTTGAACAAAAATGGCGTTATCTTGCATCCTAGTCCATTACAAGACTTTTCCTTTGGAGGGATGGAGGATAAGCCTCTATAATTTAGTATTTTTATGGCATGTTGTAGGGGAAACTTGGTTTTGTGGAGAAAAGAGAAATATTGGGTAGGCATCTCTATGTGACTACCTAGTAAAAGATTTAGGACAATCATCATAAGTTGTCATAGCAGTGGATTCCAGGTGTACAACCTTGGAATTAAAGGTTAATCACCATTCCCCACATGCCCATAGAGTTGGTTTTCTAGTTTGGATTCATTGGTTGATAGTTGCTTTGGAAAATTGGGCTAATTTTCCCTATTAGGTCTTTTACCCTCTAAACGGATCAGACCTTGTAATTGCAGACCTGGTCAAACAATTTTGGGGATCAGTACAACTTCCCAAAGGGTGTTTGAAATGGTAATTTTATTGTATGGGTGTGTTAAACATTTTTGAGTTAAGGTCCATTCTATCGCCAAATAGGGCTACAAGCCTAGGGGGTAGGTTTCCAAAGGGGGTATAAGGAATTGGAGTGTAATCTCAAAACCAATGCTTGGACCAATTTCTAAGAGCTATACATGAATCAAATCCTAAGCCCTTAGGAGAAGGGTGTCATAGGGTGATGTAGGACAGGTATTGAGGCAAATTACTCATCTTGAGTAGGCCCAAGCCTAGTAAATGTGTGTGTACTTTCATCCAAGTTGTGGAGTCCTTTCTTGCAGGACCCTTGTGATCATTTGAGGGGTGAATAGTCTAACATTGTTTGTTCTTATCCCTATGTGTGTGGGTAGGTCTCTGCATCAAGTGGTATCAGAGCATAAGAGTGTCCTTTGGATAGAAGGAGAAGACAAGATGTCAGAAGAAGAGGGATACCATGAGGCAACTTTAAGAATGACCAATGCTGAGTTGAATGTCCTGGTGAAGAAGAAGATGGTAGAGAGAAGAGAAGTCAGGGCTGAGAAGAAGGCCTTGAGAAATGAGATGGACCAGTTGAAGTATAGAGTGGAGAGGGGAGAGAGAGACTCTAGAGAAGAAGGGGATGAAGAGGAGATCCCTATGCATAAAGAGCTTGAGGTCCCTATAGACCACAGACCCCTGATGAGTGTCCTCAAGTCCATGGAGAGAAGAAAAATGGATGTGAAGATGGATCTGACAATATTTGTAGGCAAGATGGATCCTGACACAATGATGGAGTGGATAGACTCCTTGGATAATTTTTTTAAAATTGAAGACATACCAAACCACCGGAGGATGAAGATGGCCAAATCCAAAATGAAAGGGGCTGCACTAACTTGGTGGAATTTCATCCAAGATGAGAGGGTGAAAGAGGGAAAGAGAAGAGTGGCTACATGGAAGAAGATGTTGGCCTTGGTGAAAGAGGCCTATGTCCCAATGGATTACAATATCCAATTACATAGGAGGAGACATAATTTGAAACAAAAGGAGATGGATGTGAGTTCCTATATCGAGGAGTTCATGAAGTTATGTGTGAGGACCAAGGTGAAAGAGAGTGAAGATGAGAAGATAGCAATGTATCTCAATGGGTTGAAATTTACAATCCAAGAATATTTGAATCTCCACACCCCAGAGACAGTCCAAAAGTGCTTTCAGTTGGCACCAAAGGTGGAGGAGAAGTTCAAGAGAAGGCAAGAACAAAATGATAGAGGTAGAGGGAGACAACAAAGAGGAGGAAGAGGCCCTTTTAGAGGTAGAGGAAAAGGTTTTGGATACCAGGGTGACTCTAACCAAGAAGGTGAGAGAGGAGAGAGCAATTACAACCAAGGAGGGGGATACAATCCAAGAGGGAGCTTTAGGGGTAGAAGATGACCCTCTAGAGGAAGATCCCAAGGGAGAGGACCTCCTAGGTGCTACAACTGCAATCAAGAAGGGAACATGGCCAATAGGTGTCCAAAGAAGGCTACTAGCTCCATGGGAGAGAGGAGAAGCAATTTGGTGCAGGAATCTGATTGTCAAAGTGTGGAAAGTGCAAACACTTATCAAAGTGTTAGTGCTCCTGATATCTATGGCTATCCTGAAAGAGGAAAAGCTCTGATGATGAGGATAATAGTAACCACCATGAAGGTACCTGAAAAAGTGTTGGCATTTTTAATGTTTATGCTGTGATTGTCATTGATGGACACACACTTGTATTGAGATCTCCTTTATATGTATGAGCTAGAGCTCAATAGGTATTTGTTCCAACCGGTATGTTGTATTCTAGTCTTTAGACTATTGGTGATTTTGTAGGATGTGTTTCTCAGTCTGAAGTGGCATGTCAACCCCAAGTGGTTCATAGATCTCAAATGGTATGAGGGAGCAAAGCGGCATAACACATTCTTACCAGTCTTCATTTTTGTCAAACTGGCAACCGGTATTTTGTATGAACTGGTAATACTCTGTGATGAGTTACCAATCCACCGATTGATTGACGGTGCTGACACACTGATGGTGCTTTTTGTGTCGTGTTACTGAGTATGTCTAGATTCATTGAACCTAGGAAATTGTAATGTAATCCTATTGGACTGACATGAAATTAGATTCCTTTAAAAGGACATCATGTCTAGGGTTTATGTTGTGCTAGGGTTTAAGGTGGTTGTTGAGTTGTTGTAAGAGCGATCTTCTCTGAGAAGATCAAGTTGTAACTGAGAGAGAGATAGAGAAGACTAAAGTAATGCTAGAATGCATTAGCAGTGAGCTATACTAGATCTAACCAAGTAGTTTGTGCTATTAGATAGATCAAACACTTGTTGATTACTCACATCTTTGACAAGTCTGTAGCCCTTAACCGGGTAGACCCAAAAGCCTATTGTAAAATCCTCTAACAAAGTGGTTCACTTCTGTGAATCTAAAATCCTCTAACAAGGTAGTCTTTAATCGGACTTATCTCCTAATAGAGATTGAGATTCCTAATAGGATCTGTTCTAGTGAAGAACATTATAAGACCTTAACCGGTCTGACCTTAACCAGCCTGGTTTTTATTCTATAGATAGTGACTTGTGAGTTCTATCTCACCATGGTTTTCCCATTTGGGTTTCCACATCAAATATTATATGTTATGGTTGTATTTATTTTGAGGGTGAATGCTTTACTTGCATTTTGGTTTGCATGTGTGATAACCGGTCTGTCTGTTAAGCTATTTTATCGGTTTATCTTCAGACTATTTAAGTGTTTAAATATAGAGTTTTTTGGCATACTAATTCACCCCCCCTTCTTAGTATTCATCAATTGGTATCAGAGCCTACCGTTCTATAAGTTTAACCACTTGGAAAGAGATATGGGGGAATACACCTTGAGGAAACTTACTCAACGACTCACTCAATCTGAGCAAGCCTATGATGATCTTATGGTCAAATACAAGGCATCTCAAGCTAAAAGGAGAGAACATGCAGAGAAGCTGATGGAGCTATTTGAAGATAGTTCTGAAGATGAAGCAAATATGGAAGCCATCATTGCATAAGTAAATAAGCGGAATGATTCAAACTCCAATCTGAGAAAGGAGTTGGAAGGACTGACTATCCAATTTAGTCAAGAGCTTGAGACCTGGTGGAAAGCTGAAGATCTGGTAAAAGATAGAGATCATGAGATCTCCAAGTTGAAACAAGAGATTAGTGCACTGACTGGTCGCCTTCATGAGAGCAGAATGGAAAAAGAAGGAGTACAAGATGAAATGAACATAGCTATCTCTAAAAATGCAAGCCTAATGGAGAGAAATAATGCTATTTCCAAAGAACTCTCTGAGTCAAAGGAAATACTTGCTAAGTTCAACAAAAGTACTGTCAAGCTAGAGAAAAAGCTTAAGTCATCTAGACTGGTAAAGAATACCAATGGAATTGGTTTCTCTAGACATGAGGAAGGAGAATCCTTAGGAACAAATGCTAAAGCATCAAAGAAGCAACTGACACTCAAAGGAAAAGGTAAGCAAAAATTCAAACCTATTTGCTTTAACTATCTTAAAGAAGGACACACTGCCAATGTATGTAGGAGCAAAGCCTATAATAATTTTTCTTATTTTATCAACAATATACCTAGATCCAATAAGTTCAATGGTCATTGTTCTGCATGTTACAAGTTTGGGCATAGAGCATCTGAATCCAGGTCTGTTATGAACAATACCAGAAGATATCCTCAGAGGACCCAAGGAGCTGGTCTGAAATCTTTTGTGAACTGGAACCCTAACCGGTTTAATGCTTACAATTATCAGTCAGGCAATAATGGTTATCAACCGGCAACCGGATGGAGAGAAAACTGTTGGATTTTTCATGGACATGGTCACATTGCTGCTACATGTAGAAGGAAGAATGGAAACATGAATAATGGACCTTGGAGAGTACCTGGATTGGTTTGCTATCACTGCAACAAACTGGGTCACATTGCAAGATTCTACAGAAGCAAAAAGAGTATATCTGATGATATACCAATCACTCAAAAAGGAGAAATTGATGTTGAAATAGTTCAAGTGGACATAAACAAAATCCAGAGGAAGAAACCAACAATGTTGGAAGAGGAACCAGTTTCTGCACCTAGTGTGGAAATATCAGAACCAGCAAACTAAGCTCCAAAGAGGCTTAGGGGGAGCAAATGGTGAAATGATTGTGAACCCCCAGTTACACCAGTAAAAGACCTTAACCGGTATGAAATACCCGTCGCTTGGTAGAAGACCGGAAATGGTAAGAGAGGCAAATTAGGGTTTATGCCCTAATAGAGGAGCATTAATGGTGGTAGGTGAGAGACATGTATAAAAGAATATTTCAAATCATTTCTCACTATCTATTTTCAAGAGAAGAATTTTTTTTCAAAGTGTAGAGCGAAGAAAAGGCGATTTGAGCTAAGATTTCAAGAAATTCACAAATCTTGAAGGAGATTCAAATCCAATTTGCAAGCAGTCGTGGAGAACACAAAGTAGTGATTTGGCAATCGACGAAGAGTGGAGTGAAGTAGAATCAGGAAGCCCTAAATTCATGTTTTAAAGGTATTTTTCGTGTTCTTGAAATACTTTACAATGGCTTTTGCATCTCATACCAGTTCGAGTACATCAATTGAGTTGGAAAGTTTCATTCAAAGGAAGTCCAAATATAATGCCTTATCACAAGTTCCGACTGCAGTCATAGTTGAAGAGGGAATTCCAGATTATATTGATTGCAAAATAGAAGACCTAGGGTCTTTAGCAATTCACACCCAGTTAGGTTTATTTTGTGGCAAGGACAAGAAAATCAAATCGGAGTTTAGTATCCTAGAGAAGAAGAAACTCCATAATGCAATATACTTTCTGGAAGACTTTACAGAGGATCATATTAGAATCATTTTGAGCAAAGTCCATGGTGACAAGATGTACCTGGAGAGGATGCATGATTTCACGCCATAGGCAATTCATGCAGTCATCAGTTTCTGCAACACAGGGGAAGTGCCAGCCCTAAGAACGGTAAGCAAAATGGAAATGGCCAAGCTCACCGATTCAACAAGTGACTAACGAGGTATAACAGTTAATCCTATCAAGGATGATCTGGTGAAATACACCTGCATGGTGATAGGCTACAGAACATTCTCAGTCAACAGGATTAATTATGTATCTGCCACAGTGGTAAATGCTTCTTACCGGATGATTAAAGAGGACGCATCATTTGACTTATGCACCGGTATGCAGAGGCAACTCCTATCTAATCTGAAGTCGATTAAACATGATAATGCACTGAGATTCAAGTTCGGACAACTATTGGTTGGGTTGTTTTTCTATTTCCAAGGCTACTTTCCTGGAGTAGATGTCCAGTGGTCTCTTGACCAATCGGTAACCAAGCAGATCAAGGAAAGCATTCAAGCCATTGGAACCAGTTACCCTGATGTGCTGAACAAGTATTTCGATGAGTTTAGAAGGAAGATGAGTCAAAGGGTGAGGATCTTAGGTGAGATCATTAAGAAATATGAAGATGACATCTGTTTCACCATCCAGGTGGACAAATGCATAATGGGGGCTGTTGAGCCTAGAATGGAAGAAGTGGAGCCAATGGGCTATGAGGTGATGTATGATATGCAGGAAGGGTATGCCTCAATCCTTATTGCCTCACCTCTTGATCCTAAGTCTAAGAGGACCGAAACCTATCTGGAGAGAATTGCATCGGGCGAGGAACCCTCTGTTAAGAAAGGAAAAGAACTGATAGCAAAGAAAGCAAAGGCAGTGCCTGCAACATTGACATCAGCTACTACTACAACTCCAAGAGTGACCAAGTAGTCACTTGCAAAGAAGAAACTGGAAGTGACACCGGCAAAAGTCTTTGAAAGAAAAATAAAGACTAAGTCAAATGAACCAGACTCTGAAGAGACTGAGTCTGATGAAATGCCAAAGAAGGCCAGATAGACAAAGAAGATGAAGAAGAATGAACCAGTAGCATCCACACCGGTAAATATTGATATCTCCTCATACAAACCTTTGACACATTATCAAAGGACAATAAAGAATATTAGGAGAAAATTACTTCATGATTTAGTAGATTATTATGATGATTTTAGTGATGAGGAGAAAGAAGAAGTATTGCAGGAAATCATTATTTATTTGTGTAAAAATGACCGGTCACCATTAGAGATTAAATCTCAAACACCAGATTCTTTATATAAAGAATTAGATAACAAATGGTGCATTTCCATTGAAAAAGAATAAGAGATTAGGGAAAAATTCTTTGCACAGTACTTTCCCGACCTCTCAAATTCAGAATTATTTGATGTTTTGGATCAAAATAAAGGACTCTTCTTCACAAGGAGAAGAAGAATCTGGTTGTTAGACAGGAGAATTGATGACGTTGAAAAGAAACTCATCAGCATATGGATTATGCTATCAATTCTCACAAAGCACGTATGGCCAGCCTCCAAGCAGAAAAAGAATCGGGTGTATCCAAACCGAATGAAGTTTTTGATGAAGAATGAAACCTGGTTGAAGAACTAATCGACACTATTGATGTCGATGCACTGGACATAGAAGATGTCACTTAGGACATACCTTTTGAGGGAACAGAACAGGGGCAACAAGCCGAACAAGGCAGTGAGCAAGCCAAGAACACACAGGAAGCGGTTGAGGAATAGATAGAGAAGAAGAAGATGGATGAAGATGAGAAAAAGAGAAAAGAGGAAGAGAAGAGAAAAGAGGAAGAGGAGAAATGAAAATATGAAGAGAAGAAGAAGCAAGAAGATGATAGGAAGAAGAAAGAAGAAGAGGATAAGGAAGAAAAGAAGAAGAAGGAAGAGGAAGAAAAGAAGAAGAAGGAAGAGGAAGAAAAGAAGAAGAAGGAAGAAGAAGAAAAGAAGAAGAAGGAAGAGGAGAAAAGAAGAAGAAGGAAGAGGAAGAAAAGAAGAAGAAGGAAGAGGAAGAAAAGAAAGAAGAGGAGAAGAGGAAGGAAGCAGAGAAAAAGAAGAAGGAAGAAGCAGACAAGGTAGCGGAAGTAATGAAGAGCACACAGATGGAGACTCCGAAGGCAACCGGGAGTCAAGCCAAACTGGCTGATACCGCCAGTCCTATCAATCTCCAGTCTGCAAGTGAGTCAGAGCTTATGTAGAGCATCAAGGTTGCTCAAGAGTGCCTTGAAATCATTCGAAGGAAAAAGGAGCAAGACATAATTCAGGCGGCTGTAGACACCCTTACCAGTTTGATCTCCAGTACTAATCTTCCTAACACTGAATCATCACTAGCACAGCTCAAACTACTATGTACTGTAGTGGATGATCAGGTGCAGAGCCTGGAAGAAGAAGCTGAGGCAAATGTCAAGAAAGAGCATCAAAAGGCTCTTAACATTGCTCTGGTGAAAAAGTTGAATGAGCTCCAGTCTGAACTTCTAAAAGACCAAAAGGATATAAGGGACGCTTTGGATGAGGGAAACTTGCTACTAAGAAAAATCTATCAACCCCATCTATTTTGCGACGATGTGCTAACTTAGAAGCAAAAACTTCAAACAGACTTATAGTCTTACTTGAGCACATTTAAGCCACCCTATGATTCCTTTGCAACTTATGGGCAAACCGTTCACCGGTTCCAGATCTAGTCAACCAAAAGGGAGCAAGAGATCAGTACATGATCTAGAGATTTGCAGGAGCTACAACTGGTTTTACATCCATGTCTGCAAATTCTTCAGAAGTGTTATCTGAACCTGGATGCCTTGACAGTTATGTAGGAGCTGAGCACAATTGATGCCATGGAGGAATAGGTATCCCAGATGCAAATAGAGAAAGAAGTGGCCACCTCCCTACTTGAGTCCTAGTCTCTATCCATGAAACAATTTTTGTAGGACTATAAATCATTTTTTGACAAGTATTATTCATTGTTGTCATAAACATTTTTTTATATCAAATGGAAACAGGGTTGTTCAGCGGTACTTTGTCATTATTGGCAAAGGGGGAGAAGTACTCTATATATTTTGGGGACAAATAGGGAGAAGTATCTGGTTTTAAAATTTTGATATATGTTTTGATATATGCTATATGCTTTGATATCTCAATGTTTATGTTCTGTATGCAAAATTGCTATACATTGTATTGATTAAGGGATAGTGTATATGCCTAGGGGGGAGAAATTTTGTTAAAGACATATTTTTGTTGTAAAACACTTAGATGTCAAAATTTTATTTTCCTAAGTGTTGCCATCAATGCCAAAGGGGGAGATTGTTGGCATTTTTGATGTTTATGTTGTGATTGTCATTGATGGACACACACTTGTATTGAGATCTCCTTTATATGTATGAGCTAGAGCTCAACCGGTATGTTGTATTCTAGTCTTTAGACTATTGGTGATATTGCAGAATGTGTTTCTTGGTCTGAAGTGGCATGCTGACCCCAAGCAGTTCGTAGATCTCAAATGGTACGAGGGAGAAAAGCGGCATAACACATTCTTACCAGTCTTCTTTTTTGTCAAACCGGCAACCGGTATTTTGTATGAACCGGTAATACTCTGTGATGAGTTACCAACTGGCATTTTGTGATGAGCTACCAATCCACCGATTGATTGATGGTGCCAACACACTGACGGTGCTTTTTGTGTCATGTTACTGAGTATGTCTAGATTCATTGAACCTAGGAAATTGTAATGTAATCCAATTAGACTGACATGAAATCAGATTCCTTTAAAAGGACATCATGTCTAGGGTTTATGTTGTGACTATGGTTTAAGGTGGTTGTTAAGTTATTGTAATAGTGATCTTATCTAAGAAGATCAAGTTGTAACTAAAAGAGAGATAGAGAAGACTGAAGTAATGTTGGAATGCATTAGTAGTGAGCTATACTGGATCTAACCAAGCAATTTGTGCTATTAGATAGATCAAACACTTGTTGATTACTCACATCTTTGACAAGTCTGTAGCCCTTAACCGGGTAGGCCCAAAAGCCTATTGCAAAATCCTCTAACAAGGTGGTTCACTTCTGTGAATCTAAAATCCTCTAACAAGGTGGTCTTTAATCGGACTTATCTCCTAACAGAGATTGAGATTCCTAACAGGATCTGCTCTGGTGAAGAACATTGTAAGACCTTAACCGGTCTGACCTTAACTGGTCTGGTTTCTATTTTTCAAATAGTGACTTGTGAGTTCCATCTCACCGTGGTTTTTCCCATTTGGGTTTCCACATCAAATATTCTATGTTATGGTTGTATTACTTTTGTGGGTGAATGCTTTACTTGCATTTTGGTTTGCATGTGTGATAATCGGTCTATCTGTTAAGTTGTTTTATCGGTTTATCTTTAGACCATTTAAGTGTTTAAATAAAGAGTTTTTTGGCATACTAATTCACCCCCCCTCTTAGTATTCATCACAAAGAGCCTACACAAAGGAAATCTCTTTTCAAAACCACTTGCAAGGAAGAAGGAAAGGTATGCAAGGTCTTGATAGACTCCAGATCTATTGAAAATTTTGTATCACTTGAAATGGTAGAGAAGCTTAAACTTAGAAGGCTGCCTCACCCTTACCCCTACAAGGTTTCATGGCTCACCCAAGGTCAGTAAGCAGTGGTAGAAGAGAAGGCTTGGGTGGAGTTTCAAATTGGATCTTACAAGGATAGATTGCTATTTAACATAGCTAAAATGGATGCATGCCATCTCTTGTTTGGGAGACAATGGTAGTATGACATAAAATATCATCATGATCAGTTGAGAAACACCTTTCAATCACTAAGGATGGGAAGGTGATAGAACTCTTGCCCCTGATAGAGGAAGAGATGGAATCAAAAGGGAAGGATGCAAAGGTGCTAATGGTAGAAGGTAAATGGTTCATGAAGGAGATTGCAGAAAAAGGTATAGTTTTCTATGCCCTCATGCCTAGCTCCAAGGTGACAATGAAGGAGCAACTTGCAAGAGAGAAAGAAGGAGGATAGAAGCACATAGACCTTGCATTTAGATAGTTTCTTGATAAACAGCAAGGACTCATCTCAGATGGAATGCCAAGATACCTACCACCAGTGAGAGACATCAGTCATTGCATAGATGTGATCCTTGGATCTACTCTCCCAAACAAAGTAGTCTACAAACTCACTCTAGACTAGAATGTAGAAATAGCAAGGTAGATTGAATAATTACTTGAATCAAGACTAATTAGCAAGAGCTTAAGCCCATGTGCAATACTTGTTGTCCTTGTGGTGCAGAAGCACCCAAGACAAGATTGGCCACCATGAGGCCATAATGAAGATTTATGAGATAATTAAGTCCATGAGGTTAAAATTAACATTTAATATTTTAAACATGGATAATAATTCCATTTGGAGTCATCAAACTCATGTAATGAGTCATTTTGTAATAAGTTGTCAAAATTGCCATGTTGGGCAAATAATATCAAAATGAGTAATGTAATGGGGTTCAATGGGTAGAATAAGTTTTTAATGAGAATTTCAAGTATCATAAGGTCTTGCATAACCATATTAATGTAATAAATTTGATTAGAAAGAGTCAAGATGTAAAAAGGTTAAAAAAATTTTCAATTGACAACTAAAAGTGTCAATTTGACAATAAATTAAAATTGTAAACACCCAAAAGTGGTTGTATGGGTGCTTAAGAGTTGGTTTTCAGTTTCCATGAAGGAATAAGGTTTAAAAATATTTGTAATGATCCAAAATGTAGAGGTAGAGGGTCAGATTTGCTTGGCATTGCAAGAGTTTGGGCTTTGGCAATAAAAATACAAGGTTTTCCTTGCAATTTTGGTCTAAAATCTGCACTTTATTGGTCTGAAACTCTTCTTCTTCGCTTCATTTTTTAATGGAAATGGATTTGGAAATGTATAGGACTATTTGTACTATCATTTGATACTATTATTGAAGGTTTTACATTCAAATATGATAAACTTCTATTGGTTGTCCTAGAATCTGTTGTAGGTGATTGTTTTAAGGGAGTTTTGAGAGTCACAATGCAAATGTGACCCATTCCACTTTATGTAGTTGATTTTTCTTGTGGAATAGGTCAGGAAAAATGAAATATATGTATATCTAACTTTACATGTGCAGGGAAAAACATGGAGATGAAGTGTTGATTCCCTAGGGTAAGAGATTGAGTGAGGAAAAGCATTAAAATGGAGGCATGAGTATAGCAATAGAATATCAACCTTAAGGAGGTAGTTTTTTTATGTGAAAAATTTTTAGGGAATGGTAAATTAATGGTGAATACCAAGATTCAAGATCTAGAAGTGAATTTTGGGGTTTTAACAAGGAGGCCCTAGTTTTTAAGCCATTTTAAAGGGGGTTTAGTATCTAACCTATCAAATGAGTGTGTCTTGCCTTGAAAACTTGAAAATACATTGTTTTGAAACATTTTTAAAGACTATTTTTTGGTTTTGTGTTTTGGTCATACCATTTGTGGGTACTTTCTTTTGAAAAGAGGGCTAATTGGGCCTAGTTAGTGTGTAGCAAGGTGCTAGTCTAGGTATTTCATTCAAAAGACCCATAGTTGATTTTCACATAACTTATGTAAATTCCAAAAGGGTATTCAGATATATAATTTTTTTTTTCAAGTGTTTTCGGATTCTTTTGAGTAAAGGTTAGATTACCCATTGAACAGGGTTATGAGGGAATTGGCCTATTTAGGAACCCGGGTAAGGTTTGTGAGAGAACCAATTGATAGAGTGAGTGAAGCCTATTGGGTAAAGTGGAATAGGGTATGTATAGGCCATAGTAAGTGCTGGAACAAGTTGGTGAGGTTGAAAGTTCTATTTGGGCATCTTGGTGAAGCCTAGTAGTGAAGGAAGGTGAAACAAGAAGAGGCGAGTTTTCAAGAAGAAAGAATGATGAGTTGCAATGTGATTGTGGGAGGGTCCATGATTCTCTTCATCATAGTGGCATCAGAGCAAGGTATTAGGTCCTTGCAGATTTTAGATTGAAGACTAAGAGGTAAAAGAGGAAAGCATCATGGAAGAAGATGAAGAAATGTGGGCAAGGTGTGCTTAGGGGCACTCTCTATTCCAGACACAATGAAAATGTAGGGGTAAGGTATGCAAGGTTGTTGTTAGTAGTGGTTCTCTTGAAAATATAGTCTCATTGGAGATGGTTGAGAAGTTTAACCTTCCAAGGAAACCTCTTGAGTCACCTTACAGAGCATATGGGGTAAGAAATGATTAATGGGTTGATGTTAAAGAGCAAGCATATGTTTCTTTCAGCATTGGTTCACATTATGATACTATTTTATGTGATATTATTCCTTTGAGTTATTATTATATGATCTTGGGTAGAGAATGGAAAGTTGATGTTAAATCCCTACATAATGGTAGAGAAAATTCATATGTTATTAACAAGGATGGGAAAAATTTTGTCATGAAATCATTGCAGGATGACAAGGTATCGTAGGGAATGTCAAAGATAAGGTTGATTGCAAGAAGAGAGTTCCTAAGGTATGAGGAACATAAGGATGAAGAAAAGAGAAAGATAGAAGCCAATTCTAGGCTTGAAGAAGACAATGTAGAGTCTAAGTTACAAAAAGAAGATGTAAAGAGAAGGTATGAGGTGACAGAGAATAAGGAAGCAATCATTGAGAAGGAGTAAAGTGAGATTGTGCAGATGAAGAGTCCATTGATAGGATGTGCATCATGTTAGTTAGATGTTGTGAAAGATTGTGGTTTGAATAAGTCAGAGGTATATATGAGAAAAGAAGGAAATGTGAGTGAAAGTGCTATTGTATTGCCAGTGACAAGGCAAGGATGGCCTAGATAGGTCATAGTAGAAGATAAAATTGATTTGCTAATAGATAACATGGAAGATAGTATGATAAAAGGTGATGTTGATAGTGCAGATGTGTCTGAAGTTGAGACAAAGATCCTAGGAGAGGATAAAGATGTTAGAGGAAAGGTATGTTATCCGTTGGAAGGGAAAGAGAGAAAAGTGCAGCAATTAGTTTGTGCAGAAGATGATGAACATAATGGCAAAGAGGTTCTAAGAATTGAGAAAGAGATGAAAGACAAAGATGTTGGTGATAACATCAAGGGTTCAAGTCTTGAAGGGCTTGAGTATGCAAAAGTGATTTTGATTGGGACAATGTAATATCCTTTAGATGGGATGAAGGGTATAGTACAACAAAGTACCCGTATGATAATTATTTGTGAGGCTAATGATGTACCCTTGCAGTTGGATAGAAAGTTGGTATGCCAAGAGGAATGGCATGAGATGAGGAATGAGTTGGTAAAGGAAGTTGAGTTGCTTGATAAGATTATGATGAGCCAAGAGAAGGTTAGAGAAGATGTGAGCTCTCCTAGCATGGAGATGAAATATGTTGACTATAAGACTATGTGTTGTCTTTGGGTGGTAAGTCTGATTGTTTTGCTGATGTATATTGTTGTGATAGAGATTCCAAACATGGTGAAGATGATGGATGTTGGGAGAAGTCAAATGGTGGAAGGGGAATACTATTGCTTCTTGATTTTGTTGATATTGCTAATGAATAGGAAACCAAGAGTGAAGATGAAAGGGAATAGTCAAAGTATCAGATGTTTTGTCATGTGTGAAGATTCAAGTCAGATAGAGGGCAGATAGGAGCAGCCTAATCAGAGATTGGAGGAGAAGATTCAAGTTGAAAAAGAAGCAATGAGGGGTACAAGAGACAAAGCATGGATCATAATTAAAGAGAATGACAAGTACAAACCCAATTTGTAGATGAGAGCACTTGAAGGAAAAGATGGTACACTTTTTTATGTTTGTTTTGCAAGTACAATATTTCCAAGAGACTTGGAAGCTTTTTGAGGCAGTGAGTATGGTGCAGGAACACCCAAGACAAGATTGGCCACCATGAGGCCATAATGAAGATTTATGAGATAATTAAGTCCATGAGGTTAAAATGACTATTTGATATTTTAAACATGGATAATAATGCCATTTGGTGTCATCAAACTCATGTAATGAGTCATTTGGTAATAAGTTGTGAAAATTGCCATGTTGGGCAAATAATGTCAAAATGAGTAATGTAATGGGGTTCAACGGGTAGAATTGTTTTTTAACGAGAATTTTAAGTCTCATAAGGTATTGTGTAACCATATTAATGTAATAAATTCTATTAGAAAGTTTCAAGATGCAAAAAGGTTAAAAAACATGTCAATTGACAACTAAAAGCATCAATTTGACAATAAATTAAAATTGTAACCACCCAAAATTGGTTGTATGGGTGCTTAAGAGTTGTTTTTCGGTTTCCATGAAGGGATGAGGTTTAAATTTGTTTGTAATGATCCAAAAAGTAGAGGTAGAGGGTCATATTTTCTTGGCATTGCAAGCGTTTTGGGTTTTGCAATAAAAATAAAAGGTTTTCCTTACAATTTTGGTCTGGATTTGGAAATGTAGAGGACTTTTTGCACTATCATTTGATACTATTATTGAAGGTTTAACATTAAAATATGATTAAATTCTATTGGTTTTCCTAAAATCTGTTGTAGGTGATTATTTTAGGGGAGTTTTGAGAGTCACAATGCAAATATGACCCATTCCACTTTATGTGGTTGATTTTTCTTATGGAATGGGTCAAGAATAATGTAATATATGTATCTCTAACTCTACATGTGCAGGGTAAAATGTGGAGATGAAGTGTTGATACCCTAGGGTAAGAGATTGAGTGAGGAAAAACATGAAAATGGAGGCATGAGTATAGCAGCAGAAGGTCTACCTTAAGGAGTGTGGCATCGTAAATTGTACGCACTTGCTAGAGTGGTACAATTTCACACCTAGTTTAGCACCCACCTTGGCGCATTTTGCATTTTGCATTGCATTTCCCCTTTAGCACTTAATTAGTTAAATTAATTAGGTCTAAGGTTCTATCTCATCATCTTCCACATCATAAAGTTGGGCCCTTTCATTAAAGTGTTCCTTTTTCATTTTATTCCTCCAATACATCATCTAATCAAAAACCCTAATTAGGTCCTATTTTGAACTTGGGGGCTTGATTTCGGGGGTCAAAACATCTTGAAATCACCTATAACTTTGGGATTCTCTCTAAAATCATCATATCCGACAGCCCTGAAAATTTGGTGAAAAGTTGTCGAGACCATGGCGCCCAGAGTGCACACGGTCCCGAACATTTTTCCCAAAATTTTAGGAGTGCGATCCAATCATAAAATAAATCTTAACCCCAAGAAATTGGCGGGAGATTCAATCTCTAGGTCGGCCAAAAGTTGAAATTAAGACCTAGGGTTTCATATATAAGAGCTCTCTTTCTTCATTTGAAAGGATCTGAATTTTGGTTTCAAGGACCTTCTATGCAGCGAAAGAGAAGATCTTTGAAGACTTCAACAACATTCAGCATCCATCCATCAAGCATTCATCAATTTCATTCATCCATTTAGGGCTTTGAAGGCATTGAAGAGCAATAAGGGATCACCGACTAAAGATTGGCTTGTACCCCTCCCTTGGGGTTGGGTATGATTTCATGATGTTTTCATGTCTTTGCATAAGCTTCATTACATCATTTGTATTCATGCTTTAGATCACTCTACATCTTTATTTGGGGCATTTACATTATCATTTACAAGCAATTAGGGTTTACTTTCTAGGTTGCTCTAGTTTGCTTACTTGCATTTTAGGATCTTGCACACACACAAGGTCTGCACACACACTACTTTTACAATACAAATTGGCTATTCGTGGAGGTGGAAATCACCAAAGAAGGGGTTTGACTAAGGAAAAACCCTATATAGCCGACCACCATATCTTTTCAGATATAAGTGCAGGTTTTGGGATTCGGACGACGCCGCAAGTTGCAGATCTGACGGAAGCGGACTGAGACAGAACAACACACCAAATTTCAAAGAAAAAGACTAGGACAGGGGCATGGGGCACCCAGGTCCTGCCAGGATAGGGATGCTGGGCGCCCTGGTCCCTGGGACAGGGGCGCTGGATGCCCTGGTCCTTCTGTCAGACAGCATTTCTGACAGTTTTCCAGGTTGTAAAATAGAAGTTTTATGTGTAGTTTTAGAGGCAGAATCAGGACAGTGGCACCCACGCCCCCATCCTGAACATTTTCACTTAGATTTTAACACCGGGTACGCATTTACATTCTTGTCTTGTCCTTGTGTTTACAGCTTTCCATTGTTTAATCTTAATTTTGCAATCTTGTTACTAGTTCATACTTACACTTTAGGGTTAATAGTTGAACTTGCATCATTCTATCTATCATTTGCAACAAAGGAATAGAAATCCTAATAGGTAGCCTGTGGCTCTCTCTTCCACAAAAAGAAGTAGCCAATTGTGTGATACCTCAAGGCTCTTTCGTATTCCACAAGTGTGTGATTGAAAGTGAAATTAGGGCATGTTTGCTTAGTGTCACTTTTTCGCCCACACATTTTGGTGAACCCGATGTGAATCTTATTATTGCTTTCTCTTGCATTACATTTGTTAGATCTAAATCTAGATTTAGCGTGTTTCATTTAAGTTTCATTTTCAAAAAAAAAAAAAAAGGGAAAAAAAAGAAGGAAAAGAAAGAGTGTGTTTTGTTTCTTTGCATTGTGTGCAATTTTTTATTTCAAAATGTCAGATTTTTATTTGCAAGATGTTCATATTTGTGATGATTATGAGTTAGATGAAGCTTTAGATAAGTTTTTGAAACCTAAATATACCAAACCTTCATTTTACCAAAAACTCATAAACATTGTTACTATGCCATTTCATTGTGATGAGAAAGATAAGTCGAATGATTCCTCTCAAGGGTAAATTCCTATCAACTCTTCCACTAAATCTAGTAACATGGTTGTTTTCAATGATCCCCTCTATGAAGAGATATCTCCTTTTTAATCAAAAGATAAACCTTTTAATAGATATGATCATGCTTTGTTGGATGATGCCCTTGATGACTTTGTGGCTCCTAAAAAATGCTCCCTTCATGAGGATCCTTTTGTGCAAGAAGATGACATTATCCCTACATTTCCTAGTGATGGCATTTCCTTTTCCAACAAAATTCCCACTAGAGATGATGAATTAATGATAAATGCTTACCCTTCTCCTAAAGTTTGTCTTACCCATAAGCATCCCTTAGAGAAAGAAGATGAAATAAAAAGCAATTTCCTTAATTCTCTCTCCCCTAAAGATCATATTGAACATATTTTGAGGAAAGAGGATGAGTTTAACACATCTATTGATACTCTCCCTCCTAAGGATGAGGAATTAATAAACAATGTTATCTCCTCTCCTGAAATTGATAATACTTCAAACATTCCTTTCAACAACCTCACTATTCGGGATGAACCATTAGAAGAAGGTGTAGATTATTCTCTTCCCCATGAGAGGACCCTAGCCAAAGGGGATGAAATCAAGATTGAAAACTCCCTTGATAGTTTCTCACCTTCCTTCAATCTCAATCATTCTCCCTCTAAAAATAAAGCATCTCCCTCTCCTCAACTTGGTTCTACTCATAAGGAAACCCTAGTTCAAAACAAGATGGTTAACATCTCTTTCAAAGATCTCCATCTCAAAAGTGAGACTTTAGAGAGTAATGTTGATCCTTCTCCTAGAGAGTTTATTCCCCATGTAGGTCCTTTGATGATAGAGGATGATATGACCTTTCCTAGTATTACTCTTCCTACTGGAACATCAATTCCTACCCCTTGTCTCTCTCCTAAAATTGATTTAATCTGTGATAAGATTTTAGTGCAAGAGAAGACTATCAATAATTCTTCTAACACTTTTGTTCATTCCTCTAAACCATCCTCAATTAATTTGATACGTGTGAATGAAACACCTAACAAACCTCTCTTCACTGTCCAAGGTGCCTATCCTTCTCAAAATTCTCAACCTTTAAATAAGCCTATCTTAGTGGTCCAAGGTGGTTATGCTAATGATTCTTTTTGCACTCCTAAGAAACCTATTATTACTGTGCAAGGAGGTTATTCTACTAAGAGCCCTTATGAGTATGCTAAGCAACTAACTAGAGAGAGTTATAATGTGGTTTCTCATACCTATAACACAAGAAATAATAGGCAACCTAATCCTCCTCTAGTTATCCCAACTTCACTTCCTCCTTCCCAACCTATTCTTCCTCAAGCTCCTCGTATTTCACAAATGCTTAGTAAGGACTATGATCTCATAGAACAACTTAAAACTACTCCTGCTAAGATATCCCTTTGGGATTTGATCCAAACTTCTTCCGCTCATCATGGAATGTTACAAGATGCCTTGAAAGATTTGAATGTTCCTCCACCTAATACACCTAGTAATATAGTGTCTTTGGTTAACTCTGTGATGAATCCTAAAGCTCAAATTGTGTTCACACAAGATGAGTTGCCTACTAGTGAAATTCAACATCAATATGATCCCTTGATGATTGTGGTTATCATAAATGACATTGCTATAAGACGAACACTGGTAGATAATGGTTCTAGCCTTAATGTGTGTAGCATTAATCTATTGCATAAGATGAATGTGGATACATCCCTTATTGAGCTTGACTCTCGTCCCATTCGGGGCTTTGATAATGTGGCTAAGTCTTCATTAGTTATTATCATCTTACCCATCACAGTGGGACCTGTTACTTTGCCTACTCCTATCCATGTTATGTCGAGAAATCTAACATACAACTTGTTATTAGGGAGACCTTGGATTCACAGTATGCAAGCTGTCCCCTCTACATTGCATAGACAAGTTAAATTTATTTATAATAATAAGACATATACCTTGATAGGTGATACTAATTTTCAAGCTTGTTTGCAAACATCTACTTCCAAAGGGAGTTCTTCTAAGCCTTCCTCTTCTAGTGATGACTCGTTAAACAAGATACCTATGGATGAATCATTACCCTCTGATAATCAAAATTCTTTGGATGAGTCTGAAGTTCCTGAAGAAGATTCTTCTCAACTTGAATCTACACATGAAAAGGCTTTTGATCCTGAGAAGGTTCTCGTAGAAGACGATTGGGGATCTCTTAATTTTAATCCCACCTTTGTAGGTGAGTATAGGGTTCCTCCTAGAGAGCTTAAAGTTAAAAAGAAGGAAGAAACTAGAGATCAATCAGTCTTACCTGAACCTATGAGCAACAATCTTGTGGCCACTTCTCAAACTTCTTCTCCTCACACCTCTAATTCTGAAGAATTTGATTCTTTGTCTTATTAAAAACCACCTTTTCTTTCTGAAATGGCTAATCATTATGGTCGTGGTTTCCATATTTTGGCTAAGAGTCGCTATAGTGGAAATGGTTGTGGCGCAAATGAACAAGGAATTAAAGTTCCTTTAGAACATAACATGCATGAATATTCATTTGGACTTGGATATAATCTATCTAAGCCCACCAAAGCATCTAAAAGACCATCTCTCAATGTGAATGCTATATTTAGTAGTGATGATGATCTCACTTCAAGTAAATCATCTTCTACTTCTATCAACTCTCATTCCCCTCATAAGGAAATCTTGGCGATGAACAAATCTCTTTATGACTCCCCTCAAATTTCTAAATCCACTTATGAATCTTTATCTCCTATTCATCATAAAGTCCTTTCCTCTAGGGATAAGGCTCTAATAAATTACACTCATCCCTCTTCTAAGATTTCTTGTGACTTTTCTTTTTCAATTTTTATCACTTTATACATGTTTTTTATCTCACTTATAGTTGAGCATTTAGCATGTCATATTCAAATACCTCATTTAGTCTATCATGTCTTTAAATAACATTAATGGCTATTATGTTGCTCATCATTATGTGACATTGGTAGCTCATTTACTGGGGGCTCATTGTCATTCATGATGGTACAATTTCAAGTGCAATCATATTTTTGAAGCAACATAATAGCCTAATTTTTCTATGTTATCTCTTATTCCTATGGGGTAATAGTGTGGAAATATTGATCATCTTTTCTTTAGAATCCTCTTTTCCTAGATATGGGAGAAGATGTGTATTCTCTTTCTTACCTTACCCACTTCTTGTGAGGAGCATTTTACATACACTAATGTCTTGCTTGCATGAACTCATGTGAGTATGTAGTACATTTTGTTTATCTCTCCCTAGAAGATTGTGTAAGTCCTTCTCATTGTCCTTATCCTTGGGAGGCAATGATCTTTTCTTATTTTTATCTAAGGATCCACTTTTTCCTATTTCATGGATGGTGTGAACTTTATTACTTGATGTTATTCCTTGTATGCATTTGTTGTTGTTTGTTCAAGGATTCTCTCTTACAAGAGGTGTAAGTCCTTGACTACAACCTCTTTTGCACTTGGTAAAATACATCCATAATGAATTCACTCTCCCAATTGGGTTAAAAAGAGCGTCATCCTTCATTAAGAATCACTTTCACCTCGCAAAAGAAGGAAGTATTGCATTCTTATTCTCTTCTTTGTCTTATTCTAGAAGATGTTATATTTGACAATTCCTCTCGGGGATAGGTGTCTTTTGTACAAAGATCTCTTCTTCTCTAAGGATCTCCTTTACACATACTACAAGATATCCCTTTTCAACTATCTTATCCTTGCTTAAAGAGTGCAAAACTCTCTTGCTTGGATCTATGACATTGTTGCATTTTTGGGGTATCTTCTTTTGTGATGAAGGTAGGTATCCTTGTTCTACTTTTCTTATGACATAAACATTACACTTTTTGAGCAATGGGTCATTCTCAGAACTAGAGCACAAAATCTTAGAGCGAGATGTCTCCATTTTTCTTTTATGCAAGGTGATTGTTCTTGAAACCAGAGCACAGACTCTTAGAGCAAGATGTCACGCTTTTGTACTATACATATACAGGTTGTAGCATACTCGGGCATAGACTCCTATGAGGTGCTTCTAACCTCACTTACACACACATGCACGAGGTTGAGTGGAACTAGCGACATAAGGCTAGACTTTCTCACTCTCCTCCCTTACATGGATCACCTAGACAGACTCTAGGGGCTAGTTTTCCATGTCCTTTTTCCCATGGATCACCTAGACAAGATCTAGGGGTGAGAAGTCCATGTTTTCTCTCTCACTATTCTTCTCATGGATCACCAATGTGTGTATTCATGCTTTTTTCCTTTCTTTTCTTCTCTTTGCATTTTTTTTCCATTTACATCCTTCATCTTGTGCTAGAGAACTCTCAAATCCTCACACTCTTTGTTGTGCTGGAATTGAGATTTAGTCCTCTTTCTTACCAAATGATTCTCCATTAGTTTTTGATCTCATATCAAATCTTCTTGTGAGCATTTGTCATCAATATTCTTTAACAATTCGAAGTGGTAAACATGATACCCTATTTCAACTCACTAAAATTAGCAAGCCAAAACAGGGGGGGGCATATAGCTACCCTCAAATTTTCATCACCTTCCTTAGTAAGCATTAGGTGATTTTGTGATCTAACGTGTGTTTTGTAGGGTACAGTTCCTAACTGTGTACTGCAGATACCGCTAGGGGCTTTGTTCGACAGACTTATGGATATATCCTTTTTCAAATAATGTTTACTTTTCTATACTTTAGCTTGCATATGCACGTAGTGTTTATATGACCGCTCAAGTGGGGGCTAAATGTAGCATCATAAATTGTATGCACTTGCTAGAGTGGTACAATTTCACACCTAGTTTAGCACCCGCCTTGGCGCATTTTGCATTTTGCATTGCATTTCCCCTTTAGCACTTAATTAGTTAAATTAATTAGGTCTAAGGTTCTATCTCACTTCCACATCATAAAGTTGGGCCCTTTCATTAAAGTATGCCTTTTTCATTTTATTCCTCCAATACATCATCTAATCAAAAATCCTAATTAGGTCCTATTTTGAACTTGGGGGCTTGATTTCGGGGGTCAAACCATCTCGAAATCACCTATAACTTCGGGATTCTCTCTAAAATCATCATATCCGACGGCCCTAAAAATTTGGTGAAAAGTTGTCGGGACCATGGCGCCCAGAGTGCACACGGTCCCAGACATTTTTCCCAAAATTTTAGGAGTGTGATCCAATCATAAAATAAAGCTTAACCCCAAGAAATTGGCGGGAGATTCAATCTTTAGGTCGGCCAAAAGTTGAAATTAAGACCTAGGGTTTCATATATAAGAGCTCTCTTTCTTCATTTGAAAGGATCTGAATTTTGGTTTCAAGGACCTTCTATGCAGCGAAAGAGCAGATCTTTGAAGACTTCAACAACATTCAGCATCCATCCATCAAGCATTCATCAATTTCATTCATCCATTTAAGGCTTTGAAGGCATTGAAGAGCAATACGGGATCACCGACTGAAGATTGGCTTGTACCTCTCCCTTGGGGTTGGGTATGATTTCATGATGTTTTCATGTCTTTGCATAAGCTTCATTACATCATTTGTATTCATGCTTTAGATCACTCTACATCTTGATTTGGGGCATTTATATTATCATTTACAAGCAATTAGGGTTTACTTTCTAGGTTGCTCTAGTTTGCTTACTTGCATTTTAGGATCTTGCACACACACAAGGTCTGCACACACACTAATTTTACAATACAACTTGGCTATTTGTGGAGGTGGAAATCACCAAAGTGGGGGTTTGACTAAGGAAAAACCCTATATAGCCGACCACCATATCTTTTCAGATATAAGTGCAGGTTTCGGGATTTGGATGACGCTGCAAGTTGCAGATCCGACGGAAGCGGACTGAGACAGAACAACACACCAAATTTCAAAGAAAAAGACTAGGAAAGTGGCGTGGGGTGCCCAGGTCCTGCCAGGACAGGGACGCTGGGTGCCCTGGTCCCTGGGACACGGGTGTTGGGCGCCCTGGTCCTTCTGTTAGACAACATTTTCGACAGTTTTCCAAGTTGTAAAATAGCAGTTTCAGGTGCAGTTTCAGGGGTAGAATCAAGACAGTGGCGCCCACGCCCCCGTCCTGAACATTTTCACTCAGATTTTAACTCTGGGTACGCATTTACATTCTTGTCTTGTCCTTGTGTTTACAGCTTTCCATTGTTTAATCTCAATTCTGCAATCTTGTTACTAGTTCATACTTACACTTTAGGGTTAATAGTTGAACTTGCATCATTCTATCTATCATTTGCAACAAAGGAATAGAAATCCTAATAGGTAGCTCGTGCTCTCTCTTCCACAAAAAGAAGTAGCCAATTGTGTGATACCTCTAGGCTCTTTCGTATTCCACAAGTGTGTGATTGAAAGTGAAAATAGGGCATGTTTTCTTAGTGTCACTTTTTCGCCCACACAAGGAGGTAGTGTTTTTATGTGAAATAGTGTTAGGGGATGATAAATTCATGGTGAATACCCTATTTCAAGATCTTCTAGTGTGTTTTGGGGTTTTAACAAGCAGGCCCTAATTTTTAAGCCATTTTAAAGGGGGTTTAGTATCTAACCTATCAAATGAGTGTGTCTTGCCTTGAAATCTCAAAAATACATTATTTTGAAACATTTTTCAAGATGGTTTTCTAGTTTGGTGTTTTGGTCATACCATTTGTGGGTACTTGCTTTTGAAAAGAGGGCTAATTGGGCCTAGTTAGTGTGTAGCAAGGTGCTAGTCTAAGTATTTCATCCAAAAGACCCATAGTTGATTTTCACATATCTTATGTAAAAGGTTAGATTACCCGTTGAATAGGGCTACGAGGGAATTGGCCTATTTAGGGACCTGGGTAAGGGTTTGTGAGAGAACTAGTTGATAGAGTGAGTGAATCCTATTGGGTAAAGTGGAATAGGGTATGTAGAGTCCCTAGGAAGTGTTGGACCAAGCTGGTGAGGTTGAAATTTCTATTTGGGCATCTTGGTGAAGCCTAGTAGTGAAGGAAGGTGAAACAAGAAGAGGTGAGTTTTCAAGAAGAAAGAATGATGAGCTGCAATGTGATTGTGGGAGGGTCCATGATGCTCTTCATCATAGTGGTTTCAGAGCAAGGCAACAGGTCCTTATAGATTGCAAATTGAAGACTAAGAGGTAAAAGAGGAAAACATCATGGAAGAAGATGAAGAAATGTGGGCAAGGTGTGTAGGTCTCGGGGACAACTGAGAGGGGGGGGATGAATCAGTTGTCTAATAAATTCAAACCAAAATCTTATTAACCAACTTAATGCTTAGTACCAGTAAGATAGTTAAGTATCCCAGTAAATAGTGTTAACAAAAAATTGCTATACCGGTAAGAATTAATGCATGAAACATAAACATAAAGTCATCCACAACACATGACACAAATATTTGTACATGGAAACCATGTAAGGGGAAAAACCATGGTGGGAAACCTTACCCACAATCAGATGATACTACTGCAGATAGTAAGTGTATAAAGAGGGGTCTGCACATGCAGAAAGGCCAACAGCCTAGAGCTCACTGCTCAATCACAGATGGGAGTCACACTGACTACAGTTGGATGGTTAAATCCAATGAGAATGTACTGCACAAAATAGCATCTTCATATGCTGGATTCAATACTGGTGTAATGTTGATATGCTTTTGCAAAAACCTAACTTCACCTTCAAATGATGTCTTCGTGTATATCTCTGCTTGATCTCGCTTTATATCATACCCTAAGACCAATTTTAGTAGGTCGGCTCTACAAGATATTACAATAAAAACATTTTACAAATAATACAATATCTGATGCAATAACCAATTGAACATGTCAGCTTAATGCATTTACAATAGTAATAAATCATCTCCATAGCGTGCCATGCTGATCTGGAAAAGATAAACCTACCGATGTAACCCTAGATAACTTGGACCTATTTGCTGGTAAAAGAAAATATGCAAATGAGAATATACCAATGATTTATTACTTCAAAGAAAAGTGTCCACATGATGTATTCGACATTACCAGGTGTCTTCCATGTCAATGCAGGTACTGGTGAACATTATATCCTGTCGGTTAACCATATACTAGTGACTGTTTGCACAGTTTACTGTTTCCCAGTGAATGTTGCTGGATCTCCAAATTAGGTGTATTTAGCAAGTGTTGACATCAATGACAAAACCATACCAAAATACGAACAATCTCCCCCTTTGGCATTGATGGCAACACAAGATGGAAAAACCATCAAAGTACCAAAACATAAATGCCAAGTACAAAAATCAACAATCTCCATTTCTCCCCCTGAGAGTAACATGTGTTTATTCAAAGATTTATTTTCAATACCAATCTCTCCTCAAAAAGATAATGCATTTTTCAATATATCTTTCCTTAATGTTTTTCCATATATCTTTGCCCCTTTGACATCAAATGCCAATGTCACAAAAGGTCAAGTTCATACAAAATACCAACCAATTCAATATACCAACTACTCCCCCTGAGAAGTAGCTTCCTCATCAAATACCAGAATAAAAGATTTGTCCATTTAATTCTACCGGTTGTTGACAATCATCAACTGTCTAAGTCTCTACTAGTGGAGGTAAGACTTCGAGCTGATCTCTGAGATACTCAAAAGTTTCCTTAGGCAAAAGTTTTGTGAAAATATCTGCAAGCTGTTCTTTAGTATTCATATAAACTAGTTTTATCTCCTTTTCTTCAACTTTTTCCCTTAGAAAATTCAGTTTGATAGAAACATGTTTTGTTTTAGAATGTAATACTGGATTCTTAGATATATCAATTGCTGCAGTGTTATCACAATATATAGTAATAGGTTCCTTGCATTTTACCTTTATGTCTTTCAACATTTGCTTAAGCCAAAGTACCTGTGTACAGTTTGTTGCTACTGCAACATATTCTGATTCTGCTGTTGATAAAGATGTACAACTCTGTTTCTTATCTGTCAAAGAAAATCCATCAGGTTGTTCAATATAGACTTCCTCTTCAAGATCTACATTCAAAAATGCACATTTAATATCCATTTGATAAACTTTGTAATCCTTGTGAGCTGCAAAGGCCAAGAATAATCTAACTGCCTCAATTCTGGCTACCAGTGCAAAGGTTTCATTGTAATCAACTCCTTCTTTTTGAGAATATCCCTTACACACTAGTCTTGCTTTATTCCTAACAACCTTACCATCTTCATTGAGTTTGTTTCTAAATACCCATTTCGTTCCAATTACATTTTTATTTTCAGGCCGGGGAACTAATGTCCAAGTATTATTTTTCTCAATTTGTCCTAATTCTTCTTCCATAGCTTTAATCCAAAATTTATCTTCACATGCCTCATTGATAGATAATGGTTCAATTTGAGAAATAAGACATACCTCTTCATTTGCCAATCTTCCTCTTGTCATGACTCCTTTAAATTTGCTTCCAATTATATGATCTTCAGAATGATTCAGTCTTACATACTGGGGTGTCTTAGTCTGTTGTTGTTCTTCAATTACTGTGGTATCCTCTGATGATACCGGAGTAACTGGATCATCATTCTGTACTGGTGGATTTACTATTGATTCATTTGTCATAATTTCTGTTACGAGTTTAGAGTCTATATACCTTGAAGTTCCTCTGAATTGTTCATCAATCTTTACATTTGTACTCTCAACAATTTTTTGTAATATTTTATTAAAACATCTATAAGCTTTACTCTTAGATGAATAACCAAGAAATATTCCTTCATCACTTCTAGGATCAAACTTGCCAATATACTCATCTCTTCTAATATAAAATTTACTTCCAAAAATTCTGAAATACATAAGAGTAGGAGTATTACCAAACCATAGTTCATGAGGGATCTTACCAGTTTCACCTTTGATGTGAACTTTGTTGAATGTATAGGCAGTAGTGCTTACTGCCTCTCTCCAGTACACATGTGGTAGATTTGCTACTGATAACATACTTCTTGCTGCATCCAAAATAGTTCTATTTTTCCTTTCAACAACTCCATTTTGTTGTGGTGTCCGAGGTGCTGATAACTGTCTTTTGATTCCATTTACTTCACAGAATGTATTAAAATCTCTGGATGTGAATTCTCCTCCTTGATCTGATCTTAAACATTTAATTTTCTTACCAGTTTCATTTTCAACCATTGCTTTGAATAGTTTGAACTTCCCAAGTGCTTCTGACTTTTCCCTGAGAAAAGTAACCCAACACATTCTAGAATAATCATCAATAATTAGCATGAAATATCTATCACCTTGTAAGCTTTTAGTTCTAGCCAGACCACATAAATCAGTGTGAATTAAATCAAGAGCATTATTGGATTTTTCTAGAATACTTTTGAAACTAGCTCTAACTTGTTTTCCAAATTGACATTCCTTGCAAATTGTATTATGAGGTTTTACAATTTTAGGTAGATCTCTAACTACCTTAGAAGTACTGATTTTTACCATGCAATCAAAATTTACATGACATAGTCTTTTATGCCATAGCCAACTTTCATCTATATAAGCAATTAAGCATGCCTTTTCACTGTTATTCAAATGAAATATATTACCTCTAGTCTAATTACTGGTTGCAATTTCCAAACCAGTTCTATTCATGATTTTGCATTTTCCATTTTCAAATTGTAACTAAAAACCTTTCTCAACTAATTGACCAACACTTAAAAGATTATGTTTTAATCCTTCAACATAGTAAACATTGTCAGTGTTATGTTTACCATCAAGAGATATTGAACCCTTACCTTTGATTGAACAGGCTTTGTCATCTCCAAATCTTACTAAACCTCCATTGTATTCTTGAAAGTTCAAGAATTTACCTTTGTCTTCAGTCATGTGATGTGAGCATCCTGAGTCAATAATCCATTCATCCTTTGATTCAACTTTAGCTGCTAGGGCTTGTTGTACTGGTTGAGCAATAGGTACCAATTGATCTTCTATTATAGCAACAAAGACCCATCCATTGTCTGGTCAATCCTCACCAGAATCATCAGTCACACCTTCATCAGCAATGTAACAAGATTTATCTTTGTTTTTCTTAAATCTGTATCTCTGATATTCAGGATTAGGTTTGTATGTCCTTCTAGCTTCTTCTCTTAGTCTAGCATGTCTATCAGGGCATCTTGAAGCCATATGACCAATCTTATTGCATTTGAAACATTTAAAGGGTGCTTTACCTTCATACTTACTTCCAATTGGACCTTTTGGCATTTTTCTTGCAAATAGTGCTTCAAGTTCTTCAAGTTCTCTTGCATAAAAGGCTCTCCAGTCTAATTTATCAAAAGATGGAGTAGATGATGTTGATGCTTTGAAGGCCAAATCAGTTTTTATAGTAGCAACAGGACCAAATTCCTCAATTTCAAAAGCTGAAAGTTTTCCAATCAATGTATCCCTAGTTACTGATGTATTAGGCATTGTTCTCATCTCATTAATAGCCTTCATTTTATATGCTGGTGGCAAACCTCTTAAGATTTTTGAAACAATCTCATCTTCACTCAAGGTTCCTCCATAACATTTGATACCTAAAACAATTTCATTTACTCTTTCCATAAAAGCAGAAATCCTTTCATCTTCTTCCATTTTCAAATGTTCATACTTGACTCGAAAGCTTTCAAGTTTTGCAATTTTGACTGTGGAATCCCCTTCATTCAGTGTTTCCAAATGATCCCAAATAGCTTTTGCAGTTGATCTATCTGATAACCCCATGATTTGTTGATCTGATAATGCGCTCAAAAGTGCTTCTCTTGCTTTGCAATCATTTTCTTCATCTTTAGCTAAAGTAATAGGAGCAGTCTGACCAGCTACAGCAGCAGTATAACCATTCTTAGTAACTTCCCAGATATCTTTACCAATACAATTCAGATGTGTCTCCATTTCGATTTTCCATATTCCATAGTTGGTTCCATCAAGTTTAGGACTATCCTTTCTCAAATAATTAGTAGACATTGGATCTCCTCAAGTTGTTAAACTTCTGCAAAAAGAGGACTAAGCTCTGATACCAATTGTAGGTCCTGGGGATAACTGAGAGGGGGGGTGAATCAGTTGTCTAATAAATTCAAACCAAAATCTTATTAACCAACTTAATGCTTAGTACTGATAAGATAGTTAAGTATCCCGGTAAACAGTGTTAATAGAAAATTGCTATACCGGTAAGAATTAATGCATGAAACATAAACATAAAGTCATCCACAACACAACACAAATATTTGTACGTGGAAACCCTATAAGGGGAAAAACCATGGTGGGAAACCTTACCCACAATCAGATGATACTACTACAGATAGTAAGTGTACAAAGAGGGGTCTGCACATGTAGAAAGGCCAATAGCCTAGAGCTCACTGTTCAATCATAGATGGGAGACACACTGACTACAGTTGGATGGTTAAATCCAATGAGAATGTACTGCACAAAATAGCATCTTCATATGCTAGATTCAGTACCGGTGTAATGCTGATATGCTTTTGCAAAAACCTAACTTCACCTTCAAATGATGTCTTCGTGTATATCTCTGCTTGATCTCGCATATACCCTTCCTTAAATCTTTTTCTCATTTCACACTTGATCTTACAAATAAGATCTTACATTTATATCATACCCTAAGACCAATTTTAGTAGGTCACCTCTACAAGATATTACAATAAAAACATGGTCAATGCTTGCGAGGTCATACTTTAACATTTGCGCATTGCCTCATTTTAGGTTTTTGCGTCGCATTAACATTTCTCCTATGTCACGCACTTGGTTTTTATCATTTGTGAGCATCGAGTCATTCTTCTACATTCTTCATTCTGTCTCGCTTTCAAATTTGGTCTTGTCGACAACACTATCCAATCATGATTTTGATCGATTTTATCCTATCGCATCAATGTGCGTGCTAATTTGTTATCATTTTGGACATCATCAATCCTAATTAGGGTTTTGTTCTCTTATTAATCTTATCATTAATCTTATCATTTTGGACATCGTCAATCCTAATTAGGGTTTTTTCCTCTTATCGATTTGTCATCAATCTTTATCATTTTCAATCCTGTCATTTTGCGATCGATTTGTCATCGGTTGTTGTCATGTTCGATCTTGTCATTTTGCGATCAATTTGTCATCGATCGTGGTCATTTTCAATCTTGTCATCTTGCAATCTATTTTGTCATCAATCCTTGTCCTCTTGTCAATTTTGTCATTTTGTGATCATTTCGCTATCGATCATTGTCTGTCTCAATTATGTCAATTTGGATCAATTTGTCATTGTTCCTTGTCAATTGGCGCATTTATCAATCAAATCATTTATCACATTGGTCCTTTGTTAAATCAAAATCATGATCGACATTAATTATCTTCAATCAAGACCTAATTGTCATCCTCGCATTGCTAATTCACCTTTTAGGGTTTCGTGATTTAGTCATTTAACCTTATTTATCATTTTCTTCCTTTAGGATTAATAAATTGTTTATTTATCCTAAGTCTTCTCATTGCAATTAAATGTTCATTTAATTGGCTAATTATTCCTCCTTGTGAATTAATTAATAAATGACAAATTATTAATTAATTTACCTAATTTCTAATTTTCATCAAATTTCCTAATTTCTTAATTCCTCATTTTCTAATTTCTTAATTTTTTTTAATTCCTAATTTCAATTTCCTCCTATTTCTCTCCTAAATTCATGGAAATGACATAGAAATTTGTCATAATTTGTCATAATTGACAATCAATCAATTTTGACATAGAAATTGTCATAAATCCTTGCATAGAAATTTGTCATAAATTGTCATAAAACTTTGCATAGCAATTTGTCATAGACATGTCATAATTTTGCTATTCTTGATTTGAATTTCCATTCGAATCACTATCATGCTAATCTTGTCATCTCTCCAATTCTTCTATAAATTGGATGATCTTCATCAATCAAGGCTAATTGGTAATTGATAATCAGGCTATCAAATTTATGCTTCTAGTACTCTTGATCAATAAATCAATGTCAATCTTGCTTTCAATGATGTGTGTGCACTTGTAGGTGAGATCCACAATCCAACCATTTGAAGAGGAAAGAAGAACAATGGAGCCGCATGGAAGGAGCATTCAAATCATCATCTGGTTTGCACAATCATTAGTTTTGTATGCTTTGTTTTCATGTCTCTATTGAATGTGTCTTAGGATAGATTCATTACATTCTAGCTTTTTGTGATTAGGCTAAATTAGTTTTTATCTTGTCTGGTGATGATTTCCTATTTCCTAACCTACATTAATTGGTGAACCTGACGTGAACACTAACCTTCTAACCTCTTTATGGTGTTTTGAGTGCTGTCAAGTTGATTTGCAGGCCAAAAAACCCAAAAACAGGGTCGTGCAGGGTTTTCTGGAGACTCCTGCGCCTGTGTGAAGCGACCTGCGCCTGTGTTGAGCATTTTGTGCTTATGTAGATGACATTCTGTGCTTGTGTCATGGGTTCTGTGCCTGTGTCATGAGTTCTGCGCCTGTGTAAAGTCCAGAACAGAGGTAAAAAAATGCAGTGTTTACTTGAAATTTGTTGTGTTTTTGTATTCTATTTTCTGTGCTTTGGATTTTGGTACTAATTATCTATGCAGAATCTTGGCATACGCATGGCAAGGACAATAAATCAAACTACTAACACACTTTTGTGCAGCTTCGAAAGTCAAAGAATAAGTGTATCAAACTTCTAACTTGGGTTTTTTGCAGGTTACCTTGGAGAAACAATCAAACTTTGTGTTTGCATTTAATTTTTAGGCACCTAGTGATTTCTAAATAGGTTGAAATGAACATTTTTTTGCTTTGATTGTTGAGTATGACATTGGATTAGGAGAGTATGCTCTCATCCTTCTTAGGGTGATCAGAAATCCAGATCTTTGATACCATGCTTGTGTTGTTGATTGTGTGTCACATTTAGAGGGCCTGCCTTCCCGACCACTTTGCTTTTGCAAGAAAGTGATAATCATGAGAAGGGGATGACCCAAAGTGAGTACGGCTAGAATTCCTTGGAATTCTAACTCACTATTAAAAAATACCCGATGAGCGAAAGCTTTGAAGGAAGTATTAAGTGGGAATTGCAGTTACTTGGGAAGTGATGACCCTTGGACTCTTTCTCATATCAACATCTAAGTAGGGCCTCTTGGTCTAAATTGTTCTTGCACGACTACATTTGTTTGGTATCTTGATGGGCTTAATGTCTCAATCACGCTTGCGTGACATCAAGGAGTAATGCTTAACAGAAATCCTTACTAAACACCTTGTTTTTAGAGGCCAAAAACCCTTCTAGTTGCTTGAGAAGGACAAGTTCGGATACTTGGAAGAGATACTAAGTTCACCATGGGGAGATTCCCATGGGGACTGATACTTGGCTGCCCTGAGAAGTGAGTGTTGTGGAGGGGAGCCCGTGGGGTCAAGCATCTATGTATTCTCCTTGAATCCCATAATGAGTCTACCTCTCAAGTACCTAATGTCTTTGCCTACCATAAGAAATGTGGAAATGAGCATGATTGTCTTGAGTCTAAGTTGCAATATCTTGTATTCTTTGCTTGTCAAAAGTTGAATTGCATCCCATTTCAAAGAGCAAAACAAATTGATCCAACATAAGATTAAACACAAGAGATATTCATCCAACAAAGGTTCAACAAGATTCAAAACTCATCTTCAAACATGGTTGTCAAATATTGTTCAAAATCTTGTCTCAACATTAATGTCACTTACATTTAAGTTCATCCTAGGTTGCATTTTGCAAAAGTCATTGTCAACTATCAAGGTTAAGTTTCACCTAAGTCAATACTCCTTTGCATATCAATAAGAGTCATCCATTTGCATATGTCCTCTTGCATCAAAGTCATATCATTGTCATTCATTCATATTTGCATACCCTAGGTCTCTTCATTAAGCTTAGGTCATTATCATATCATATTAAGGTCACTTGCATAGTAATGTCCTTTTGCATATAGTGCCAAAATTAGGTTTTGTCATGCTTGAGTAATCCTAATCTTTGATAAACCCTAGGTCATTGTTAAGAAGTCTAGACCTTATCAAATCTTTTGTCCTTTTGTCATCAATGTCATTTCGTCAAACCTAGCTTAGTATCCAAGCATATAGGGGAGACATTGTCATCTTGTCCTTTGTCACTTAGTCCTTTTGTCCTTTGAGGTCTAGACATCATTCCAATTTCCCAAGGGTCTCTTTTAGATTTGCATTCCAAAAAGTTTGTCAAAATCTTGAAAAACAACCAAAAGCATAGGTTGCATTTTCATTTATTAAGTTTGCATTTAGTTGCATATCATATATTGTCCTTGAAAAATTCCAAAAATATTGCATTTGCATAGTGACATGTCTATTGAAACAAGGTTCCAAGCACCAATGATGCAACAAAGTTTGACATATCAACCAACAATGCAATCACAATTCTATCCAACCCAACAATGAGGCAATATTGATCAAACTTTTTATGATGAAACAAGTCTCCAAATACAAAAACTAAAGGATAAACTAGCTCAAGAACAAGAGATTTTGGAACAAAGAGTGAAAAACATTGTGAAGAATAGATCACAAATGTCCAAAATGTTTCAAAAATTGCCAGGTCAAAATCCAAAGATTGAGCCAATTGATGTAAGATCTCTTCTTGAATGATCAGACATACCAGCTCTCCTCTCTCAAATAGAGATGATGAAACAATTTCAAGAAAAGAGACAACAACATTATGTGCCTTCACAACAAGAACAAGAAGTTGTTTACTATCAATCATATTTTCAACCAATGGTTCAACCAATTGTCCAACATATACAACCAATACAACCAATGGTCCAATTTCAACAATATGTCCAACCAACTATACAATGTCAACAAATGGTTCAACCAATGGTGGAATATCAATGTCAACAACAACAACCAAACATTCAAAAACAAAGGTTGCAGCACACACCAACCAAAGTTTCAAACATGTCAAAACAATTGAACCAAGTCCAATATCAAAACATGACATCAAACCAAAAACAAGTTCAAATTCCAGATCCAATCATGTCAAAACCTCGAAAGAAAGGTGGCTTTATTGCAATGATCTTAAGGAAATGACCAAGTGAGTTCTTTGAGGAAGATCAAACTAATACACTTATGTCTAGCAATGCCTCATCCCCTCACAAGCAAATTGACTCTCCAGTGGCATCCATCCCTACACCTTTAGAAATTTCACAAGAACCTTCCATATTATCCTCATCAAACAATACCCCCAAGGATGCAATTACCCAAGAGCTATCCATAATTGATTGCCATGATAATCCAATTCATGATGCACATCCTTGTCATGTTTCAGAAATACAAGACCCAATGCAACCATGCACTTTATTGCCATTACCTGTTTTAGAGGACCCCATTCAAAGTCCTTCTTCCTCATGTTCAAGCATTGATTCCTTGCCAGAATCCATCACAAATGTTCAAAGTGCATTTCCTTCATGCCAAACCATTGATTCCTTGTCAGAATCCCTCATGCATATCCAAAGTCCAACCCCATGTCAAGAGGATAATTTAGAGCATGAAGAAATGAGTCCTAAAGAAAATCAAGATCACGATCCTGAAACCTTATCATCCCATCCAATTGTTGACCAGGATCTCATCTTCCCAGAAACTCACGATGATTCCCCTATTCTTGTCCATCCTATCCAAGGTCCTATTGACACACCATTCCTCAAGCAAGATCAAGATATCCCAGTCCATCAAATCCCAAATGATCCCCTTCCATTTCATGAAAAAAATGTCCTTTCAAATCCCATTGACATTCCAGATATCCCTTCCATCCTTTCTGATGATCCCATTAAAAGTCAAGAACAAAGCACCTTTAAAGAGGAATCCAATGATCTTCCTCCTTGTCAAGATCAAAGTATCCTTCCAAATTCATTTCCAACACAAGACCCTATCATTCCTTTAGATCCTCCACAAGATCCACTTGTTCCTCCATCTCCACATCCTAATCCAGCATATCCACTCCAAGATATCATTTCTTTTGATGATCCCATTATTTCTTCCATTCCATCTCTTGAAGAGCCTGTCATTGAACCATGTCCACTACACAATCCTAGTCCCCCACATGATCCTAATCCCCCTCATGATTCTAACGTGTTAGTGCAAGATGTTCATGAACCCTCGACATGCATAATGGGTTCTTCCACTTTGGTGCAATCTAATCCACTTCAAGATCTCATTATTTCTCTCATATCATATCCACCTCATAATGGACTCGCATCTTCTTCCCAAAGAAAAGAGTATCCTACAAGTCAAGATATTCATAAAGGCAAAGGAGTAGACCTTCATGAGAAAGAACCCCTTCATATCAAAGAATATACTAATGGTCATGGCTACAAAGCTTACATTCAAGGCGTTGGTATCCCTTCAAAGTCAAAATCCAAATGTCCACCTTCCCCTTCATATCTTCCATCCATCTTAGGTCCTTATATCCCTTCATCCTTTATGCAAGGTCAGCAAAGGCACACATCTTGGAGAACCTTCCATCCATCCCACATGCCTCCATATCATTCCCATCCACATCGACATTCATTCTCTCTTCCAAGCAATTTGGATGCCAAGTATAAAAGTCATAAGTCTAGCAATCCACATGTATTCAAGGATCAACATGTCCAATATAATCGACATGTCAAAACAAAGAACAATATGATCTATAAAGAAAAAGAAATATCCAAAAGGCCACAAAGGCCCACTGAGCAAAATAAAGCAAAGTCAAAATATATATGGGTTCCTAAATCCCTTGTGCAAGCAATGCACTCCAAGGAACCACAAAAGCATGAAAAATAAAAAACCATGTGGATCCCTAAGCAGCTCCTTGAAGCACAAAAGCCTAAAGAAACATCCAACTTGGCATCCAAAATTGATATTCCTCCATCCAAACCTCTCAAATTTGTTCCTCCATCACCTCCTTCTTCCATTTTGGGCCCTTATGTCCCAAAATCCCAAGCTATTCCTTCATCAAAATCTCCATATCCAAAATCCATTTTTCCTCCATCAGTCCATCACCCCTCAAGGTGTGTGCCAATGTCAATCTTGCCAACATTTCCATCCACTCAAGCACAATTATTCCAATACCCTACCTATTATCCAATGCATATTTTCCATCCTTCCATCCCTTTGATCCAATCCTTTGCATAAATCCTCGCCTTAGTTTCATCTCTTTTTCCATGTCCTTATCCTACCAACGTCTTTGAGCATACTTTTAAAGGTCATGGTCCATTTTTTTTCAAGGCTACTATCCAAAAAAAAAGACGCTTGAGTCCTTCTTCCATCCCCTGTCATGTGTCCATCTTCTATTGAAAAAGTCAAATTGAAAAAAAAAAAAAAGGAAAAAGGAAGAAAAAAGTAAAGAAAAATAATTCGTTCACTAGTGAAAACCTGGAAAACAGGCGCCTTGGGCAAGTACCGTGATGAAAACCTGGCAAACAGGCGTCATGTGTAATTTATGAACTTCTTGCACACCACACTTGGGGGCAGGTTTCCTCCTTCATATCCTATTGCCCTTCCATTATCCTATCGAACCCCTGTCATTACCCTTCATATCCTATTATCCCTCATGTCCATTTTCCTCTTTCCACCTTTGATCTTGACAAGGTTGAGGATCGTCATGAGCATCATGCATCTTGTTTGCAGCTTTTAGTCTATCATAGCTTTTGGTCATTTATCCATTTTCTTATTACAACCTTTCATCCATATTCCAACTTTCTGCCACTATCCCTTAGCTAATCCCAACCTTCAGTCCATGTCCCTTATCCATTCTTGGTCTTGCTTATCCTATCCATATCTTATCACTATCCATACACTTTTTTTGTCCCTTGATCTTGATCTGACATAAGGACCCAAAATTTAAACATAGTTTGAAAAACCTCTTGACATGTCCCTCATGCCATGTCACTGCTTTACATTGTCATATCCAGTCTCTTGTCCCATCACGCAATAGCCCTTGAAAATTGCATCTGTATTGTCTCCATGATAAAAGGCCTTTGTCTTCCTCTATCCACCATCATTTTAGCAAGCCTATTTATTCACTTATCATATTCCTTGCCTTGCTAGACACTGGGGGCAAAATCCCTAAAAAGTCAAATAAAGTCTTGAAAAAATTCAAAAAAATCAAATAATGTCCTGAAAAAAAATCATAAAAATTGAAAACATGCCCTGAAATAATTCAAAAAAATAAATATTGAAAAATGTCCTGAAAAAAATCCGAAAAAAATTTAAAAATGTCCTGAAAAAAATCTCAAAAACATTTAAAAATGTCCTGAAAAAATCCTTAAAAAATTTTAAAATGTCCTGAAAAAAATCTCAAAAACATTTAAAAATGTCCTGAAAAAATCTCAAAAACATTTAAAAATGTCCTGGAAAAAATCTTCAAAAAAATCAAATAATGTCCTGAAAAAATATCTAAAAATTGAAAAATGAAAATCCCTAAAAATCATAAAAAGTCCTGAAAAAATGAACAAAAACATTTCAACACATTAAAATCCAAAAAACATGCATTTTGAAATCAATAACCGCTCTGTGCATAGACAGATCGCTAAGCATACATCCAACAACTTGCAATCCAACGTTGTGCTTCAATGAAATCATGCATAAATAGATGAACTTTTTCCATCAAACCAGACATTCAAACTGATCGCACTTGTCATATCAATCAACCTCCAGATCAATTCGTCCTTGTCTCTACTATCATGGGTCTTATACAGGGTGTGGTATACTCGAAACCAAACTGTGTCCTGTCTTAGACGGGGTACCGCATGTCCTGAAACCAGACAGCATGATTGTCCTATCAACACTTTCAACTTTTGACAATGAAGATCAAGATGTTTGTTTGATTTGTTGGAATTTGTGCATCTTATCTTTTTACTGATTTATCTTTGGCTTCGGTCATGTTCCTATGTTGCTCGATGATGTCACTGAGTGATTTAGAGTGACCGGGATGGTTCATGATCCTTTTCTTTTTTGATTGTGATTGTTGCTTGTCTATGATGTGTCTGTCTTTTGCAAATAGGGTTGCATTTCAGCTCTGGCCTTCAATGCCATGATGCTACGCATCCATTTTGCTACATAAAAATAAAGGTTCTCACCTATAAAGTGCATTACTGAAAGCAAGTTTTTCTTCGTCTCTCACTGTCCTCTTGTCTCATTTTCTTCTTACTAACACTTCTTCCGTCAGTTCGGATAGTCAGTTCCGTCTCGTGCTCCGATTTCCCCACACACATATGCTGCATCCTGTATCCATTTGGTTAGTACATTTTCATTACATTGACCATCCCATCAAGCATCTTATCCATTTCATATTATAAATGCATCAAAAACACATAAAAAAAATATATCCATACATGTTCTACAATGGTACATCAACAGTGCATAAGTCATCTATACATGGAAAAATAACATAAGTCATAACATGTTGCATCCCATCATATCAATGCATATCATATCATATATCATCATAATATCGGAGTACAAAATCAGACTGTCTATCCTAAGTATGGCCCGCAGGCTGACTACAACATGTCAAACTACATAATGTTCACTGTCTGTCATAAGGAGCATGTGCCTCTGTCACTGGGTGCTCCCTCTATCCTCCTCATCCCTACCATGTCTCATGGATGATGTCCCTCCTAGTCCTGGCTGTGGTGGTCTCATAGGTCCACTCACCCCCATGCTGCTCAATGACCTCCGAGAGCGTGACCTGCTCTCTGTCCTCGATCGTGCCCGATATGAAGGTGCTCTCCACTCCAGTGGAACTGCACTCTCATATAGTGTCCTCCAATACAGTCTCTCCTCTCCGGTCTCTACTAGCATCTGTTCCATCTCCCGTGCACTGGCATCCCTAATCGACCCAATGAACTCAGTGACTCTTTGTCCCTCTCGCTGTGCCTGAGCTATTGTTGTATCTTGTTCTGTCCTCAAGCTGGCATTCTGTCTCTCCAATGTTGCAATATAGTCCTGCTGACTCGCTATGGTAGCCCTGCACATCTCCATCTCCTCTATCCTAGCTGTCTCTGACTCTATGGGAATATCCTACAATGTCTCCTGATCAGCTGAGTCTGGCTCATCATCATCCTCCCCACCATCATCTCCCTCATCCCCATCCCCGTCATCCTCATCATCCTCATCATCCTCCTCATCCTCATCATCTCCCTCCTCTCCTGTGAGTGGGAAGTCCTCCTATCTCCTCAGTACTGGGATATCAAGATCAGTCAAAGGCACTGGCCATCATTGTGCAAACCATATCTCATACTCCTCTGTCATCCCAGCATCCACCACATCTGACCTCCAATCCCACTGTCTCTGCTATAGCTCTGCAAAGTCGGCATATGCTATGTGTGGCTAAATCATACTCCCCCACTGACTCGTCTCTCTGTGAGATCGGGAAAAGCATGCAGTCCTCCTAGGTACATCCTACCTCTCTCCAAACTGTCATCTGACTCTCTCTGGCAGGTACATCTCAATCACTCTCTGGCGATTCACTGGTCGCCCAATCAGGTACCTCTCCTGTCTACAATAGGGTAGCTCATCACTATCATCTGACCATCCAGGGCAATCAAGATATGGCCTCCATGTGAACTCTCTCAGTCTGTCTAGCTCATGTCGCCAGTATAATATGTATCCAAATGGACCCTGTCTCAGTGCTCCACCATAGCAATACACATATAGTCGGTGTGGTACAACCTGTCTCTCTATAATCGGTTGACATATGGCTATGTGCTCAAATGCCCATACCTGAAGCAATGTGACTCCACAGCTCAAAGTCTGCACTCCCTGATATGCTATCTGATGCAGCTAAAAATACAGCATAGCTAGTACACATGGTCCCCATGCGTACACTGTCCCCTCTGTCACCATCTTCTCTAGCACTCTTCCCCATCCAATAGGGAATCCATGTCCTCGTCTGTCTCCTGCTAGCAGACATGCTATCACAACTGCTATCACCACACATCGCTGATCATACTCTCCTGCCATAGTCTCCCAGCAGATCTCCCTCTCGACAATGTCCAGATCATCTGCGTCACACTCAAATAGCCTGCATAATGCATCTCTCCCTGTCACTGGGTCATACTCTATCATCTCTCCATGTATCAGAATGCGGAGGATATGCCATACATCTTCCAATGTCACTGTCACCTCGCCAGTCACCAAATGGAATGAGGAGGTCTCCGAATGCCATCGCTCTACCAATGCGGTAAGCAATCCTATGTTTGCCCTAATCTCAGGCATGTATGTGATGTAATATATGCCAAGTCTTGCTAATGTGTCTCTGTCCGTGCTCCTGAGTCTATGTCGTAGCATGAAACAGTCTGGTTGATTCTCCCGCGTGATCAACGGATACTATTGACTCTGCATCACAATTGGGGCATCTTTTTGTCAGTTTTAGGGTTTGTTCCTATGGGCTACATTTCCTTGTTTTATGGCCAAATTTGGGTGTACTTTATCTATTTTACCCTATCCTACCCTTGTCCCCCCTTTTTAGGTCCTTTGCATGCAGTTTTGAACCTAAATTGAGTCTTACATGCACAATTGCGCTTGTGTCTTGCCTCTTGCGCCTATGTCTTGACTCTTGTGCCTGTGTACCCTTACACAAGCACATAATACTTGACACAAGCACAGGATTCGCCCTACACAAGCGCAAAAGTCAGTTTCTGCATCCCTTGTGGGCCCCGCAATGTCCCGCAAGCATTCAAAATTCACAAAATTGAAAACATGGGTTTTTGAGATCCATACCGCGGCTCCTACATCGTCCGGTCATCTGAATGTGCGTACATGTTCTCCAAGGTGATCCACCATTGGAATGTTCACCATCTCTCTGCAAGTGTCCTTGTCCAGAGCACCAAATCCTCCTCTTTGTCTAGTGCAAATGAGCAATTTTCCCTCTCTTGTTCTCATTTATAGCTCTTTGTCATTGCATAGATGGATGTGTGTCTTCTCCATCTTATGTTGGTCGTGGTCTTGTGCACCTTACATTGCTTGTCCTTCATGCATCTGATCTCCGGTTGTCCGTCCGTTCGATCCTATCATTTTTATCGATCAATTGGCCTCTTTTCTGCATGTTTCCGGCCAATTCCTCAAGGGGGCATGCATATATCATTGTTATTGTCTGGGGAATTTTCATATATCATTGTCAGCGTACGGGGCATTTTCATTATTGTTCTTTGAAACAATGCTTAAAATCGCATTGTCTCAAAGAGGGGCAAAATGTAGACACCTAAAAATGGTCAACGCTTGCGAGGTCATACTTTAACATTTGCGCATTGCCTCATTTTAGGTTTTTGCATCGCATTAACATTTCTCCTATGTCACGCACTTGGTTTTTATCATTTGCAAGCATCGAGTCATTCTTCTACATTCTTCATTCTGTCTCGCTTTCAAATTTGGTCTTGTCGACAACACTATCTCGATTTTATCCTATCGCATCAATGTGCGTGCTAATTTGTTATCATTTTGGACATCATCAATCCTAATTAGGGTTTTGTCCTCTTATTAATCTTATCATTAATCTTATCATTTTGGACATCGTCAATCCTAATTAGGGTTTTTTCCTCTTATCGATTTGTCATCAATCTTTATCATTTTCAATCTTGTCATTTTGCGATCGATTTGTCATGGGTCGTTGTCATGTTCGATCTTGTCATTTTGCGATCGATTTGTCATCGATCGTGGTCATTTTCAATCTTGTCATCTTGCAATCTATTTTGTCATCAATCCTTGTCCTCTTGTCAATTTTGTCATTTTGCGATCATTTCGCTATTGATCATTGTCTGTCTCAATTATGTCAATTTGGATCAATTTGTCATTGTTCCTCGTCAATTGGCGCATTTATCAATCAAATCATTTATCACATTGGTCCTTTGTTAAATCAAAATCATGATCGACATTAATTATCTTCAATCAAGACCTAATTGTCATCCTCGCATTGCTAATTCACCTTCTAGGGTTTCGTGATTTAGTCATTTAACCTTGTTTATCATTTTCTTCCTTTAGGATTAATAAATTGTTTATTTATCCTAAGTCTTCTCATTGCAATTAAATGTTCATTTAATTGGCTAATTATTCCTCCTTGTGAATTAATTAATAAATGACAAATTATTAATTAATTTACCTAATTTCTAATTTTCATCAAATTTCCTAATTTCTTAATTCCTCATTTTCTAATTTCTTAATTTTTTTTAATTCCTAATTTCAATTTCCTCCTATTTCTCTCCTAAATTCATGGAAATGACATAGAAATTTGTCATAATTTGTCATAATTGACAATCAATCAATTTTGACATAGAAATTGTCATAAATCTTGTCATAAATCCTTGCATAGAAATTTGTCATAAATTGTCATAAAACTTTGCATAGCAATTTGTCATAGACATGTCATAATTTTGCTATTCTTGATTTGAATTTCCATTCGAATCACTATCATGCTAATCTTGTCATCTCTCCAATTCTTCTATAAATTGGATGATCTTCATCAATCAAGGCTAATTGGTAATTGATAATTAGGCTATCAAATTTATGCTTCTAGTACTCTTGATCAATAAATCAATGTCAATCTTGCTTTCAATGATGTATGTGCACTTGTAGGTGAGATCCACAATCCAACCATTTGAAGAGGAAAGAAGAACAATAGAGCTGCATGGAAGGAGCATTCAAATCGTCATCTGGTTTGCACAATCATTAGTTTTGTATGCTTTGTTTTCATGTCTCTATTGAATGTGTCTTAGGATAGATTCATTACATTCTAGCTTTTTGTGATTAGGCTAAATTAGTTTTTATGTTGTCTTGTGATGATTTCCTATTTCCTAACCTACAAGAATGTACTGCACAAAATAGCATCTTCATATGCTGGATTCAGTACCAGTGTAATGCTGATATGCTTTTGCAAAAACCTAACTTCACCTTCAAATGATGTCTTCATGTATATCTCTGCTTGATCTCGCATATACCCTTCCTTAAATCTTTTTCTCATTTCACACTTGATCTTACAAATAAGATCTTACATTTATATCATACCCTAAGACCAATTTTAGTAGGTCAGCTCTACAAGCTATTACAATAAAAACATTTTACAAATAATACAATATCCGGTGCAATAACCGATTGAACATGTCGGCTTAATGCATTTACAACAATAATAAATCATCTCCATAGCATGCCATGCTGATCTGGAAAAGATAAACCTGCTGGTGTAACCCTAGATAACCTAGACCTATTTGCCGATAAAAGCAAATATGCAAATGAGAATATACCAATGATTTATTACTTCAAAGAAAAGTGTCCACATGCTGTCTTCGACATTACCAGGGGTCTTCCATGTCAATGCAGGTACCGGTGAACATTATATCCTATCGGTTAACCATATACCAGTAACTGTTTGCACAGTTTACTATTTCCCGGTGAATGTTGCTGGATCTCCAAAGTAGGTGTATTTAGTAGGTGTTGACATCAATGACAAAACCATACCAAAATACCAACAAGGTGTGCTTAGGGGCATTGTCTATTCCGGATGCAATGCAAATATTGGGGTAAGGTATGCAAGGTTGTTGTTAGTAATGGTTATCTTGAAAATATAGGCTCAATAGATATGGTTGAGAAGTTGAACCTCCCAAGGAAACCTCTTGAGTCACCTCATAGAGCATATGGGGTAAGAAATGATTAATGGGTTGATGTTAAAGAGCAAGCATATGTTTCTTTCAACATTGGTTCACATTATGATACTATTTTATGTGATATAATTCCTTTGAGTGATTTTCATATGATCTTGGGTAGAGTATGGCATGTTGATATTAAAGCCCTACATGATGGTATAACAAATTCCTATGTTATTAACAAGGATGGGAAAACATTTGTGATGAAATTATTGTAGGATGACAAGGCATCGTAGGGAATGTCAAAGATAAGGTTGATTGCAAGAAGAGATTTCCTAAGGTATAAGGAACATAAGGATGAAGAAAAGGCAAAGATAGAAGCCACTTCTAGGCTTAAAGAAGACAAGGTAGAGTCTAAGTTGCAGAAAGAAGATGCAAAGAGAAGGTATGAGGTGAAGGAGAACAAGGAAGCAATCCTTGAGAAGGAGCAAAGTGAGATTGTGCAGATGAAGAGTCCATTGATAGGATGTGCATCAAGTCAATTAGATGTTGTGAAAGATCGTGCTTCAGATAAGTTAGAGGTATATATGAGAAGAGAAGGAAATGTGAGTGAGAGTGCTGGTGTATTTCCATTGACAAGGCAAGGATGGCCTAGATAGGTCATAGTAGAAGATAAAATTGAATTGCCGACAGAGATAGTGGAAGATAGTATGATAAATGGTGATGTTGATAGTGCAGATGTGTATGGAGTTGAGACAAAGATCCTAGGAGAGGATAAATATGTTAGAGGAAAGGTAAGTTGTCCCTTGGAAGGGCAAGAGAGAAAAGTGCAATAGTTAGTTTGTGAGGAAGATGATGAACATAATGGCAAAGAGGTTCTAAGAATTGAGAAAGAGATGGAAGACAATGATATTGGTGATAACATCAAGGGTTCATGTCTTGAAGGGCTTGATTATGCAAAAGTGATTTTGATTGCAACAATGGAATATTCTTTGGATGGGGTGAAGGGTATAGTACAACAAAGTACCCCTATGATAATTAATTGTGAGGCTGATGATGTAGCCTTGAAGCTGGACAAAAAGTTGGTATGTGAAGAGGAATGGCATGAGATGAGGAATGAGTTGGTAAATGAAGTTGAGTTGCTTGATAAGATTACGATGAGCCAAGAGAAGGCTAGAGAAGATGTAAGTTCTCCTAGAATGGAGATGAAATATGTTGATTATAAGAGAATAAGTTGTCTTTGTGTGGTAAGTCTGATTATTTTGCCGATGTATGTTTTTGTGATAGAGATTCCAAACATGGTGAAGATGATGGATTTTGGGAGAAGTCGGATGGTGGAAGGGGCATGCTATTGTTTCTTGATTTTGTTGATAGTGCTAAATATTAGTAAACCAAGAGTGAAGATGAAAGGGAAGAGTCAGAGTATCAGATGTTTGGCATGTGTGAAGATTCAAGTCAGATAGAGGGAAGATGGGAGTAGCCTAATCAGAGATTGGAGGAGAAGATTTAAGTGGATAAGGATTAAAGAGAATGAAAAGTACAAACACAAGGTGTAGATGAGAGCACTTGAAGGAAAATATGGTACACTTTTTTATGTTTTTTTGCAAGTACAACATTTCCAAGAGACTTGGAAGCTTTTTGAGGCAGTGAGTATGGTGTAGGAACACCCAAGACAAGATTGGCCACCATGAGGCCATAATGAAGATTTATGAGATAATTAAGTCCATGAGGTTAGAATGACCATTTGATATTTTAAACATGGATAATAATTCAATTTGGTGTCATCAAACTCATGTAATGAGTCATTTTGTAATAAGTTGACAAAATTGCCATGTTGGGCAAATAATGTCAAAATGAGTAATGTAATGGGGTTCAATGGGTAGAATAGGTTTTTAATGAGCATTTTAAGTCTCCTTAGGTCTTGTGTGACCATATTAAGGTAATAAATTTTATTAGAAAGTGTCAAGATGCAAAAAGCTTAAAAAACTTGCCAATTGACAACTAAAAGTGTCAATTTGACAATAAATTAAAATTGTAAACACCCAAAAGTGGTTGTATGGGTGATTAAGTGTTGGTTTTCGGTTTGCATGAAGGGATGAGGTTTAAATAGGTTTGTAATTATCCAAAATTTAGAGGTAGAGGGTCATATTTTCTTGGCATTGCAAGAGTTTGGGGTTTGACAATAAAAATACAATGTCTTTCTTGCAATTTTGGTCTAAAATCTGCACTTTATTTGGTCTGAAACTCTTCTTCTCTGCTTCATTTTTTATTGGAAATGGATTTGGAAATGTAGAGGGCTGTTTGTACTATCATTTGATACTATTATTGAAGGTTTAACATTCAAATCTAGTAAACTTCTATTGGCTGTCCTAAAATCTGCTATAGGTGATTGTTTTAGGGGAGTTTTGAGAGTCACAATGCAAATGTGACCCGTTCCACTTTATGTGGTTGATTTTTATTATGGTATGGATCAGGAATAATGTAATATATGTATCTCTAACTTTACATGTTCAGGGAAAAATGTGGAGATGAAGTGTTGATGCCCTAGGATAAGAGATTGAGTGAGGAAAAGCATGAAAATGGATGCACGAGTATAGCAGCAGAAGGTCTACCTTAAGGATGTAGTTTTTTTATGTGAAATAGTGTTATGGGATGGTAAATTCATGGTGAATACCAGGTTTCAAGATCTTGAAGTGAGTTTTGGGGTTTTAACAAGGAGACCCCAGTTTTTAAGCCATTTTAAAGGGGGTTTAGTTTCTAACCTATCAAATGAGTGTGTCTTGCCTTGAAACCTCAAAAATAAATTGTTTTGAAACATTTTTCAAGAGTATTTTTTGGTTTGTTGTTTTGGTTGTACCATTTGTGGGTACTTGCTTTTGAAAAGAGGGCTAATTGGGTCTAGTTAGTGTGTAGCAGGGTGTTGGTCTAAGATTTTGTTCCAAAAGACCCATAGTTTATTTTCACATATCTTATGTAAATTCGAAAAGGGTATTCAGATATATAATTTTTTTTTCAAGTGTTTTGGGATTCTTTTGAGTAAAGGTTAGATTACCTGTTGAATAGGGCTACGAGGGAATTGGCCTATTTAGGGACTCGGGTAAGGGTTTGCAAGAGAACCAGATGATAGAGTGAGTGAAGCCTATTGGGTAAAGTGGAATAGGGTATGTAGAGGCCCTAGGAAGTGTTGGAATGAGTTGGTGAGGTTCACAATTCTAATTGGGCATCTTAGTGAAGCCTAGTAGTGAAGGAAGGTGAAACAAGAAGAGGTGAGTGTTCAAGAAGAAAGATTGATAAGTTGCAATGTGATTTGGTGAGGGTCCATGATGCTCTGCATCATAGTAGTATCAGATCAAGGTAGTAGGTCCTTGTAGAATGCAGATTGAAGACTGAGAGGTAAAAGAGGAAACCATCATGGAAGAAGATGAAGAAATGTGGGCAAGGTGTGCTTAGGGGCACTCTGTATTCCGGACACAATGCAAATATTGGGATAAGATATGCAAGGTTGTTGTTAGTAGTGGTTCTCTTGAAAATATAGTCTTAATAGAGATGGTTGAGAAGTTGAACCTTCCAAGGAAACCTCTTGAGTCACCTTACAGAGCATATGGGGTAAGAAATGATTAATGGGTTGATGTTAAAGAGAAAGCATATGTTTCTTTTGTTAGGGTTCCCACAGATACTGAGAGGGGGGGGGTGACTCAGTATTTGACCGGTAATGTGATTTTCTTAAAATAGAACATGCAGAACATAAAGTAACAGTATACCGGTATGCAAGAATTAATGTAAATAACAGAATCAAAAACATCCACATGAAAAGAACACCATAACACAAGATGTTTAACGAGGAAACCCAGTATGGGAAAAACCTCAGTGGGATTTGTGACCCACAATATTCACTTGCTAGCCAATAAGAGAATATTACGTACAATAGGGGCCTACACATGCAGGAAGGCCAACTGCCTAGAGCACACTACTCAATAAGAAGTCACACTGACTTACAATGAGGATTATGCAAATCCAATGATCTGTACTACTTTACAATAGCATCTTCAATGCTAGATTCAGTACCGGTTCTTGCTCTATTCTTTACATATACCCTTGACCTATAATTCACACATTAGGTCTACCTTATAATTTTCTTTTTTTAACTTCCATACCATATCCTACAAATGACTACAATGATCTCTTTTATATACAAGAGTCATTTAACAATTTGCCAAGTTGGCTTACAATAATAAACAAAATATTACATATCAAAAATCATGTCGCCCTCTGTGCCAGTATACATATTTTCTTCTATGCCAGTGTACATCTTTTGTGCCGGTGCCAATGTAGAGTGATCTTGCTGATGCCGGTGCACTATCTTGCTTGAATAATGCTTTGCCAGTATAATGTCTTGCCAGTGCCATAGGATTGCAAGGTTGCCATCAATCACAAAACCTTCAATCACATACAATTTCTCATTGGAGTGTCCATATGCCAACATCTTTTAGCATTTGTTCACATTATGATACTATTTTATGTGATATTATTCCTTTGAGTGATATTCATATGATCTTGGGTAGAGTATGGAAATTTGATGTTAAAGTCCTACATGATGGTATAGAAAATTCATATGTTATTAACAAGGATGGGAAAAAGTTTGTGATGAAATCATTGCAGGATGACAAGGCATCATAGGGAATGTCAAAGATAAGGTTGATTGCAAGAAAAGAGTTCCTAAGGTATAAGGAACATAAGGATGAAGAAAAGACTGAGATAGAAGCCACTTCTAGGCTTGAAGAAGACAAGGTAGTGTCTAAGTTGTAGAAAGAAGATGCAAAGAGAAGGTATGAGGTGAAGGAAAACAAGGAAGCAATCCTTGAGAAGGAGAAAAGTGAGATCGTGTAGATGAAGAGTCCATTGATAGGATGTGCATCATGTCAATTAGATGTTCTGAAAGATTATGGTTCAGATAAGTCAGAGGTATATATGAGAAGAGAAGGAAATGTGAGTGAGAGTGCTGGTGTTTTGCCAATGAGAAGGCAAGGATGGCCTAGACAGGTCATAGTAGAAGATACAATTGATTTGCTGATAGAGAAAGTGGAAGATAGTATGATAAATGGTGATGCTGATAGTGCAGATGTGTATGAAGTTGAGACAAAGATCCTAGGAGAGGATAAATATGCTAGAGGAAAGGTAAGTTGTCCCTTGGAAGGGCAAGAGAGAAAAGTGCAGCAGTTAGTTTGTGAGGAAGATGATGAACATAATGGAAAAGAGGTTCTAAGAATTGAGAAAGAGATGGAAGACAAAGATTCTAGTGATAACATCAAGGGTTTCAAGTCTTGAAGGGCTTGAGAATGCAAAATTGATTTTGATTGTGATAATGGAATGTCCTTTTAATGGGGTGAAGGGCATAGTACAACAAAGTACCCCTATGATAGTTAATTGTGAGGCTAATGATGTAGCCTTGAAGTTCAACAGAAAGTTGGTATGCCAAGAGGAATGACATGAGATGAGGAATGAGTTGGTAAAGGAAGTTGAGTTGCTTGATAATATTATGATCAGCCAAGAGAAGGATAGAGAAGATACGAGTTCTCCTAGCATGGAGATGAAATACGCTGATTATAAGACTATGAGTTGTCTTTAGGTAGTAATTCTAATTGTTTTATCAATGTATGTTTTTGTGACAGAGATTCTAATCATGGTGAAGATGATGGATGTTTGGAGAAGTCATATGGTGGAAGGAGCATGTTATTGCTTCTTTATTTTATTGATATTGCTAAAGAATAGGAAACCAAGAGTGAAGATGAAAGGGAAGAGTCAAAGTATCAAATGTTTTGGCATGTGTGAAGATTCAAGTCAGATAGAGGGTAGATGGTAGCAACCTAATCAGAGCATGGAGGAGAAGATTCAAGTGGAAAAAGAAGCAATGAGGGGTACAAGAGACAAAGAATGGATTAGAATTAAAGAGAAATACAAGTGAAAACCCAAGGTGAAGATGAGAGCACTTCAAGGAAAATACGGTACATTTTTTTATTTTTTTTTATGAGTACAACATTTCCAAGAGATTTGGAAGCTTTTTGAGGCAGGGAGTATGGTGCAGGAACAACCAAGACAAGATTGGCCACCATGAGGCCATAATGAATATTTATGAGATAATTAAGTCCATGAGGTTAAAATGACCATTTTACATTTTAAACATGGATAATAATGCCATTTGGAGTCGTCAAACTCATGTAATGAGTCATTTTGTAATACATTGTTAAAATTGCCATGTTGGGCAAATAATGTCAAAATGACAAATGTAATGGGATTCACTGGGTAAAATAGGTTTTTAATGAGAATTTTAAGTCTCATAAGGTCTTGTGTGACCATATTAATGTAATCAATTTGATTGGAAAGTATCAAGATGCAAAAGGGTTAAAAAACTTGTCAATTGACAACTAAAAGTGTCAATTTGACAATAAATTAAAATTGTAAACACCCAAAAGTGGTTGTATGGGTGGTTAAGAGTTGGTTTTAGGTTTCCATGAAGGGATGAGGTTTAAATATGTTTTTAATGATCCAAAATGTAGAGGTAGAAGGTCGGATTTTCTTGGCATTGCAAGAGTTTGGGGTTTGGCAATATAAATACAAGGTTTTTCTTGCAATTTTGGTCTAAAATCTGCACTTTAATTGGTTTGAAACTCTTCTTCTCTGCTTCATTTTTTATTGGAAATGGATTTGGCAATGTAGAGGGCTGTTTGTACTATCATTTTATACTGTTATTGAAGGTTTAACATTCAAATCTGGTAAACTTCTATTGGCTGTCCTAAAATCTGCTATAGGTGATTGTTTTAGGGGAGTTTTGAGAGTCACAATGCAAATGTGACCCGTTCCACTTTATGTGGTTGATTTTTATTATGATATGGATCAGAAATAATGTAATATATGCATCTCTAACTTTACATGTGTAGGGAAAAATGTGGAGATGAAGTGTTGATATCCTAGGGTAAGAGATTGAGTGAGGAAAAGCATGAAAATGGAGGCATGAGTATAGCAGCAAAAGATCTACCTTAAGGAGGTAGTTTTTTTATGTGAAAAAGTGTTAGGGGATGGTAAGTTCATGGTTAATACCAAGTTTCAAGATTTGGAAGTGAGTTTTGGGGTTTTAACAAGGAGGCCCTACTTCTTAAGCCATTTTAAAGGGGGTTTAGTATCTAACCTATCAAATGAGTGTGTCTTGCCTTGAAACCTTGAAAATAAATTGTTTTAAAACATTTTTCAAGACTATTTTTTGGTTTTATGTTTTGGTTGTACCATTTGTGGGTACTTGCTTTTGAAAAGAGGGCTAATTGGGCCTAGTTAGTGTGTAGCAGGGTGTTGGTCTGAGTATTTCATCCAAAAGACCCATAGTTTATTTTCACATATCTTATGTAAATTCCAAAAGGGTATTCAGATAAATAATTTTTTTTTCAAGTGTTTTGGGATTGTTTTGAGTAAAGGTTATATTACCCGTTGAACAGGGCTACGAGGGGATTAGCCTATTTAGGGACCTAGATAAGGGTTTGTGAGAGAACCAGTTGATAGAGTGAGTGAAGCCTATTGGGTAAAGTGTAATAGGGTATGTAGAGGCCCTAGGAAGTGTTGGAACAAGTTGGTGAGGTTGAGAGTTCTATTTGGGCATCTTGGTGAAGCCTAGTGAAGGAAGTTGAAACAAGAAGAGGTGAGTTTTCAAGAAGAAAGAATGATGAGTTGCAATGTGATTGTGGGAGGGTCCATGATGCTTTGCATCACCTTGAACCCAAGAAATAAGGCACTTGGATGCTTTTTATAGACTCAAGAGCCATCAACAAGATAACTGTAAGGTATAGGTTCCCAATCCCTAGGATAGAGGATTTACTTGATTGCCTGGGGAGTGCTAAGTATTTCACTAAAATGGATATAAAAAGTGGATACCATCAGATTAGAATAAGGCCAGGGGATGAATGGAAAAAAACTTTTAAAACCAATGCGGGGTTGTATGAGTGGAAATTTATGCCATTTGGGTTGTCCAATGCCTCTAATACCTTTATGAGGTTAATGAATGAAGTCTTGGTGGAGTTCATAGGAAAATTTGTCATAGTATACTTAGATGATGTCTTGATCTTCAGTCACATAAGGGAAGAACACCTCAACCACATAGATATGGTTCTAAAGAGGTTACATGAAGAGAAACTAATGATAATTTTGGATAAGTGTTTGTTCATGCTAGAGGAGATCATCTACTTGGGCTTTGTAATCTCACAAGGTGAGTTGAAAATTGACCAAGAGAAGGTGAGTGCTATAATATCTTGGCCAACACCTAAGACTATGAATAATGTATGGAGCTTCCATGGTTTAGAAACTTTTTATAATAAAACTATAAGAGGATTTAGTCATGTTTGTGCACCCATGCTTGACACCATAAAGGGATGACAAAAGTGCAGGTTCAGTTGGACCAAAGAGTGAGATGATTCATTTGAAACCTTGAAGAAGAAGGTTGCAAAACAAATAGTCCTTGCCTTACAAGACTTAAACAAGATATTCCAGGTGGAATGTAATGCAAGCCACATGGCTATTGGGGCAGTGCTCAGTCAAGAAGGAAGGCCTATTGCTTTTTTCAGTGAAAAGCTAAATGATGGCAAGAAAAGATACTCATCTTATGACTTGGAGATGTATGCTCTAGTACAGTCTTTGAAGAAGTGGAGGCTCTATTTATTGCCTAAGTAGTTCATAGTTTTTACTGATAATCAGGCACCTAATTTCATAAATAGCTAAGAGAAGATAAACCACCAACACATGAAGTGGGTAGAGACCCTGCAAGACGTCACATTCACGCTCAAACACAAGAAGGGAGTCAAGAACAAAGTTGCAGAATCTTTCAGAAAGAGGGTCTTAACTGTCAACTAAGTCAATATGGAGAGTGTTGGTATTGATTCCTTGAAGAGTATGTATGATGTTGATTAAGACTTTGGAGAGATATACAAGGTATGTGAAACCTTTGGTGAGAGATACCATATTGAGTTTTCTGAATTTCTAATATAAGATGGATTGTTGTTCAAAGGAAGTGTTCCATGAGGTTGAATATTATTAGGGAGAAGCATTGTGGATCCATGGCAAGTCATTTTGGCCTTGACAAGACCCTAGACCTTGTGAAGAGACATTATTTCTGGCCTAAATTGTAGGCATATGTAAGAAAGTTTGTGGAGACATGTGTAATCTGTCGGAAAGCCAAGGGGAAGTCCACAAATGTAGGTTTGTATCAGCCTCTACCCATTCCTTCTAGGCCATGGGAGAACATAAGTATGGACTTTGTACTAGGTTTGCCTAGGACAAGGAGAGGATTTGAGAGTGTCTTTGTAGTCATGGAAAAGTTTAGTAAAATGGCTCATTTCTTTCCATGTAATACTTCTTGTGATGCATCATATGTTGCAAACCTATTATTCAAAAAGATATTCCAGATACATGGATTGGCCCTAACCATTGTTTCAGACATAGATGTGAAGTTCATAGGTCACTTTTGGAAGACCCTTTGGAAGAAGTTGGGGACTAACCTAGATTTCTCATCAGCCTACCATCCTCAAATAGATGGGCAAACTAAAGTTGTCAATAGGTCATTGGGAGACCTATTAAGGTGTTTGACAAGGAAACATGGAGAAAAAAGGGACAATATCCTATCACATGAAGTGTTCTCTTACAATGATACCATCAATAGAAGCACATGGAAGTCTCCTTTCTAGATTATATATGGCATTCACCCAAGGGGAGTATTGGAGCTAAGGGATTTACCCAAAGAAGAGCCCATTAGTACAAATGGTGAAGCTTTTGCATCAACCATCAAAGAGGTGCATGACCAAATCAAGTCTCATCTCCAACAATCTGCAGTGAACTATAAGGCTTATGTTGATAAGAAGAAGAGAGATGTACAGTTTAGTGTTGGGGATTTGGTATAGGTACATTTGAAGAAGGAGAGACTCCCAAAAGGAAAATATACCAAGCTCATGTAGAGGAAGATTGGACCATGTCAGATATTGAGGAAGTGTGGAAAAAATGCCTATGAGATCCAACTTCCTCATGATATTGGATTATCACCCATTTTTAATGTGTGTGATCTTACACTTTTCAAAGGTAGTGACAATGAAGGGGAGAAACCAATGCAGGTTGCAATAGACAATGACATTCCAAGGCATGAATCACCTAAGTTGAGAAAAGTGCTAGACACTAGATTCATAGACAAGGAACAAGGAGCACATTGAGTACATGGTGGCTTGGCAAGACAAACCAGACTCCGAGGTAGTTTGGATGACAAGTGAGCAAATATCCAATCATGGTGCAGATTTACAAACTCTGATCTCAAGTAGGCTTGAGATCTCTTCTCCTGAGTAGTATGGTGTAGAAGCACCTCATCAAAAAGCTACTCATGACCCTAAGGATGAAGACTAGGATCATTAGGGTTTCTTAGTGTGTTTTGTGTCTCATGTATGCAATAAGCCCCACCATGTAAGCCCATGCCACCAATTAGGCAATTTGAGAAGCCAATTGGGACAATGTGGTCAATAGGGGTAGTATATGGTTTAGATTTGTTTTTGATAGGTTTGGGACATGTTTCATGAGTTTTTTTTTGATCCATGTATGTGAATTCTAACCTTAGCCAATATGACAACTGTTTGTGCAAAATTGCAAAAATGCAACTTTTGGGGTGCAAAAGTGCAACTTTTTGAAACTCGATCAGGGGAAGCCTTTCAATGGATTTCACCTACTCTAAATTTGGTGGGAAACCATTGGAGGTTTGTATAATCCTTTTGGACATGATTCCTAAGGTTGTTTCTATTGTACTTGGAGTTTGTGAAGCAATAATACACAAAATACTATAGTTTTCCCATAAATTCTGAGTTTGCAAGAGTTGCACATTCTTGTATGGATTAATTTGAATCCCACTATCCATGGAGTAGATAGAGGGATGAATTATACTTCTTTTGGTGGTGGTATGAGGTCCTAACTATTCCAGAGTATAGGGAACCCTCCATTCTTCTGATTGCAACCTAAAAATTGAGGGTTTGGAGAAGGTTTTGAACAAAAATGGCCTTATCTTGCATCCTAGTCCATTAGAAGAGTTTTCCTTTGGAGGGATGTAGGATAAGCCTATATAATTTAGTACTTTTATGGTTTTTTTCATGGGAAACTTGGTTGTTTGGAGAAAAGAGCAAGATTAGGTAGGCATCTCTATGTGGCCACCTAATACAAGATTTAGAATAGTCATCATAAGTTTTCATAGCAGTGGATTCTAGGTGTGTAACCCTTGAATTAAAGGTTATTCACGATCCCCCACATACCCATAGAGTTGGTTTTCCAATTTGGATTCATTGGTTGATAGTTTCTTTGTAAAACAGGGCTAATTGCCCCTATTATGTCTCTTAGCCTCTAAAGGGATCAGACCTTGTAATTGCAGACTTGGTCAAACCATTTTGGGGTCAGTAAAACTTCCGAAAGGGTGTTTTAAATGGTAATTTTTTTGAATGGGTGTGTGAAACATTTTTGAGTTAAGGTCCATTCTATTGCCAAATAGGGCTACAAGCCTAGTGGGTAGGTTTCCAAATGGGGTATAAGAAATTGGAGCCTAGTCTCAAAACCAATGCTTGGACCATTTTCTAACAGCCATAAATGAATCAAATCCTAAGCCCTTAGGAGTAGGGTGTCATAGGGTGTTATAGGATAGGTATTGAGGAAAATTACTCATCTTGAGTAGGCCTATGCCTAGTAAATGTGTGTGTAGCTTCATGCAAGGTGTGGAGTCCTTTCTTGCAGGACCCTTCTGATCATTTGAGGGGTTAGTAGTCTAACCTTTTTTGGGCTTGTCTCTAGGTGTGTGGGTCGGGCTCTACATCAAGAATATCTGAATTATATTGAGTAGAGTTCATGGTGAGAACATGGACTTAGAGAGAACACATACAATAACCAAGGAAGTCATTCAGGCTGTAACTAGTTTTTACTCAACTGGTAAAGTACCTATGCTAAGACGTATTTCAAAAGAGACAATATACTCCCTAATAGGATTAGCATCCGATAAATGCATTTTTCTATCAACAATATCTAGGACCCAGCAGTAAAATTGGCAATTATGGTTATAGGGTACCAGGTATTTTATTCTAGTAGACTGAATAGTGTTCCATTAGTAGTGGTGCATACTGCTTATAGAATGGTAGCTGAAAATGATAATTATGACCTATGTGAGGCCATAAGGAGCCAATTAATGTTAAATCTTCAGTTTATCAAGAAGGACAACAGCCTCAAGTTTAAATATGGACAGTTATTGATTGAGCTATTCTTTTATTTTCAAAATTTCCTACCAGAAATTGGAGATCTTGAATGGTCTAAGGATCTACCGGTATCCGCTCAGATCAATAACATCAAGGATATGAAGAATTATTTCTTTTCTGCTATGAACAAATACTTCAATGAATTTCAGAAGAAGATGAGCATGAGAATGAGATTGCCTAAGGATGTGGTAAGACATTTTGCTAAAGACATTGTTTTCATAGTTACCACTGATTTTTGTTTAATGCAGGCAATTGAGCTGAGAGAAGAAGAAATGGAAGATATGAGTTATGAGGTTAACTGTGACTTACTGATTGGTTATGCTAATAACTTATTAGTATCCCCAAAAGATAAAAAGAAGACAAAATTGGATATTGTTGTAGTTCAGGATACACAAGCTGAAACCATTATTGCTCCTACCACAAGTGGGAAAGGTAAGAAAAAGAAAGCTAAGGAAGAACCTCCGGTGATGAAGAATAAAAGGGTGACATGGACTGTCCTAACCAAAAAGGAACCGACACCTAAATTATATACAAAGAAGGAGAATGCATCAAAGAAGAGAGGTCAAAAATTGATTCTCCAAGAAGAATATGAGGATAGTGACATTGAAGAAGAACCTAAGAAGATAAAAGCTACTGGTAGAGTAGTAAAGAAAGTGAAAAATCTGCCAAAGGAAACTGTGCCTATTGATATTTCAACTTACAAGCCTGAAACCCACTTTGAAAGAACAGTGAAGACATTAGGGAGAAACAGATTTGACAATGTCAAAGAACATTTTGATTCTTTTACTAAAGAATGAGGAGCAAATTATTCAATAGGTAATCAATTTTTGGTGCCATTACAATAGATTACCTCATGATCTTGAAAAGGATATCTCTAATTCCTTGTATATTATTCTTTTAAACAAATGGGAGGAAGCAATAAAGAAAGAAAAATGAATCATAGATGATGTATTTATGCAATATTTTCTTGAATTGTCAAAGGATGAATTAAATTAATTGGTTGATAAGTATAAAGTTCATTTTTCTTACAAATCAAGAAGACTAAAGTTGATTAGTGGAAAAGTGCAAACTGTTGAGGCTGAGACTCATCAGATTGCTCGTAGTGTCAAACACTCAGAAGATCTTATACATTCTTCTAAGGATGAACAAGATACTGCTAATCGACCTGAAATGGATGAAGAAGAGATTATACAAGCTGATGAGGTCTATCCTATCAAGAAGAAGGATGACACCATTATCCAAGTTATTGATGACATTCAGGACACAATTGATCTATCTGAGGACGTCATTGCACCTGATATGGAGCCACCTATGATCACTATCTTACAAGTTACTTCAGTTAAGGAACCAACAACTCAACAAGGAGTGGATATTCCACCAGCAAAATATCAACCTAAGAAACCCCAATCTCCATCGGTCTCACAAAATACTCAGAAGGAATCTAATGAAAATATTGAAACACTGATTTCTAAATAGGAAACAAAGAAAAATCAAGAGAAAGAAATCATTAAGGTAACATCTTCTGAACTAACAAAAATATTAGTCACTCAGCAGACAGATGAAAATGATGATGATTCATTAGGCATCTCAGGGCCTATCAATGTTGACAACATGAGTGCATCTGAAATGATGAAGATTGCAAATGTTATGCAATCTAGAGCGCACAAAAAGAGACCCAAGGAGCAAAGGATTGAAGCAGAAACTATTCAGAAAGTAGTAGACATTCTGACAAATATGCTACCAGAAACTTCTACAACACATGTATCAACCCCCATTAGCAATCTTGGTCAATTAGTCACTGATGCATCTGACCAACTCATGCAACTTGAAGAAGAAGTCCATGCATATGCAAAAAAGAGTTATAGGAAAAAGCGTGGTGAGCAGCTCATGAAGGAAATTGATATAGGGAAAATGGCTCTATCACATAATAAAGATTTATTGGGAAAATCTATTGAAATAGGAGGAAAATATCTTTCTTCTACCTCAAATTTTCATTCTTTTATTTTGATATCACAAAAAGGTGAATAGAAATAGAGCAAGAGCTAGAAAAGATATGCAATGCATATGTCCCACTTCAAGAATCTATATTTGCTTTTAGCAAATCTATAGATGATTTGCACAATAGATTGGATATTTATGATCATGAGAAAGGAGAGAGACTCTGGTCACTAAAGGAATTGAAGAGTCAACTTACAACACAAGTGGACATCCTATAGAGAGCCTACACTAATGTTGAAGCTATTTTAGCTACCCCAAAAACTTGTTCATTGGATTCCATGGAAGAGTTCAATACACAGATTATGTCTACAGTTGAGTACACTGAGAATGTGCTAGAGACATGGAAAAATGTCATAGCACAGTTCAAGAGGAACTTTAATGTTATTGTCATGAGAATAGCATATGCATGACTCTTGATTCATTTTTTCAAGTTGTTGTATATGGTGAACACTTTGATACAAATGTTCTATATATATATTGCTTTTCAATTTGACATTGTTGTCAAAGGGGGAGTAGAAATATGTATGTGTGTTTTAAAAAAAATTGTATTACATATGTAGTAAGGGGGAGTATGTGTATATGTGTATAATTTTTTTTGGAAGCACAACTTAGCAGTATTGTTGTAAAATTTTCTAAGTGTTGCCATCAATGATAAAGGGGGAGATTGTTGGCTTGATGATGATTGTAATGAATTCATCATATATTATAATTGATGAAACACATATAGACACATGTTTAATTGTCTACTAGATTAACTTCAAAGTTGTTTACACTTCAACTGGTATACTAAAGGTTTATTTCTAACTAGTAGTTGGAGACAACCGGTATATGCATGGAGATAACTACTTGGTTATATATGTCTTAACATCAACATGAAGATCCAACAGAGACTATCTCAAAAGTGTCAAGGACAAGCGGTTTAACTCTAACTAGTATTAAGTGCTCCAACCAGTATTCGTAGATTGTATGATTAGTTATCCCCACTGACAATTTTTGGTAGTATTTTTGTGATGAGTTATGATCACTTGACCAGATACACTGCACCTAGGTAATTACGTTATGATTTCTTGAGGCCGACATGAAATCTAATTGTCTATATATTGACATCACAATGAATTATTTTATATCAGTGAAAGTGATACGTTGTGTGAGAAAAGACAAAAGTGTTAAGTTGTAGAGTATGTTGAGAAGTAGTGTTAAATATGCTTAAAAGGATCCGATCAAGCAAATATTGTTCTACTCAGACAGATCAAACAAATCCTATTGTCTTCTAACATTTATAGAAGAATTAAAATCCCCTAACCGGGTAATCTCTAACAAGCTTCATTGTTCAAATCCTCTAACAAGGTGATTCAATAGTTTGGATTCAGAAATCCTCTACCAAGGTTACTCCTAATAGGGTGCTACCTTTCACAGGGTATAAGCTTTTAATCAAGCTTTGGCATTGCTAACAAGATTCGCTCCTAGCGGAGAAGTTTGTAGACATTAATTGGACAGTTATTTATTTCTACAGATAGTTAGCTTGTGAGTTCCATCTCACCGTGGTTTTTACCTATTTGGGTTTTCCACGTATAAATACTTGTGTTATGGTGGATGTTTTACTTATTGTGAATGTTGTTATATCATTTTGGATTGCATGCATTGTATTTAAATTTTTTGTTAAGTTCATCTACCGGTTACTAGTTGAAGTAGTTTTATTTTTGGTGTCACTGATTCACCCCCCCTCTTAGTGCTTTTTAAGTCCATCAGAGGATAGATCTATTGTGAAGTGATTGAATGGTACTCCTGCATATAAGAGAAAATTAGTCAAGTGCTCAATGCATACTTGAGAACAAAGACTGAGAGTAAGGGTGAACCAAGTTGAAGGGTTCAACCAGTAGCAGAGAAGAAGTGAAGGATGCTACAAAGAAGACGATTATAGAACCAGCATATTGTAGTATCGGTGAAGAGTAGAGCAGTGAGGAGGAGATCCAATAGAGAAGAAGAAGGGGAGAGGTGTACAGGTAGAGAAAACCAGTATTAAGGAAATATTTTAGAGCAACAAGAGAGGTGTATCATTATAGCAGAGAAGGTATTTCACTGACAGAGAGAGGTATATGAGATGGTTACAAGATTCATTTGTAACAGGAGTATTAATTTTGTATTTGAAGTTATCTTTCTGAACATTGAGTTGTAGCTTGGTGCAGGGGTTGTAGCTCCTTTGGGTTGTTTCCCATAAATAAGTTAGGGGTTGGTGCCCTAAATCAGGGGTTGGTTCTCCTTGAGTTGGTGCCCTAAATCCAAGGTTGGTGCTCCTTGGGTTGGTGCCCTGAATATTGTAACAATTTTTTATTGTGAGGCTAGATTGGAGCACTAGACTCTAGCAACATTTCTTGCCGAGGTATTTACCATCTTGGGTTTTCCTCATATATATTGGTGTTATGTGATGTCTCTTGTGTGTGTTTGCATTTGTGTTGGTCTCTGCACAAAGTGGCAAGTCTGCATTGGGATAGATCCCATTACTGGTATACACACCTAAGATAGCTAAAGGGAAAAAGTTGAGAACCACTGATTCACCCCCCTCTCAGTGGTGCATTGTGTCTAACAATTGGTATCAGAGCATAGGTTCCTAGTCAGACAAGTTTTTCTCCAAGTTGGGTAGATTTTGACTTAAGGACACAATGGCTTGTTTAGTATCAATCCCTACTCCAATGTTTGATAGATCAAACTATTATGTTTGGAGTTGTAGAAAGGAAGTCTTCCTATCCTCTCTAGGGTTTGATGTATGGATGTTGGTTGTTAATGGTCTCCCTAGGAATGTCAGTTCTCCCACTGGGTCTAAAGATGAAAGAAGATGCGTATGTAATAAAGAAGCCATGAAGGTTATATTCAGTGGGCTCACCGGTGATGTCTCCTCATAGGTAGATAGATGTAAATCAGCAAAAAGTCTATGGGATAGACTAAATAAACTCTATGGAAATGAACCCTACACCACTGAATCATCTTGTGAGAGTGAGAAGAACAATGTTGGAGATACATGTGAAGATGACAAAGATGGTTCAGATTGTTGCTACAACATTGGTGATGTGGAGACTCATCTCTTCATGGTCCATGAGACTGACATTGAGAGTCACACATCAAAAAGGGATAATGTAGATAGATCCCACCGGTATGATGTGTGAAAATGACAGTAAAAAAGAAGAAGAAGATGTAGAAGTAGATCTTGAGTGTGAACTGGTAAGTGCTCTAGAAGAGCTCCAAAAAATTAGAAATGATTGTAAAATCTACAAAAGATCAGTTCATGAGGATTGTAGCCAGTTGAGAACCTGCCTTGAAGAATCAAACCAAAAGGTTGTTTTATTGACCACTCAAATAGAAGAGACAAAAAGATTGACTGATGATTTGAAATCAGTCTTGGAATCCAAGGAAAGTAAAATGGAGAATCTAAGAAATGAATACAAGCTATTCAAGAATGTTGCTATAGTAGAGCAGAACTGGCTAACAAAATACCTTGAGGAATCTAAGAAATGCATCTCAAAGTTGAAGAATTAGGCAGAAGACACCAAGAGATGTCAATGTGAAGATCTAGCATCTAGGCTAGAAGTAAAAAATGAAGAATATCAACAACTGCTTGGAGAAATGGAGAGTCTCTAAAATGACCTTGAGAAATGTCAAGATGAGCTCAAGGTAAGAATCCAGTTTGATGGAAGAAGTGATGCCTTGGACAAGATGTTGAAGAAGCAAAATAATGCCAAGGACACTGAAGGTTTTGGAAGCTCTACTTGTGAATGTTCCACCAGCAAGAAGGTTCCTCACTATGACGGTTTATCTCCTCAAATGGAGAAAACAAAGGCCAAACCTTCACAGTAAAAAATGTTCCTCGAAAGAAGGTTGATCTAAACACAATTGGTGAGACTTATAGACAAAAAGGAAGACCGGTGTTGCAAGAACAAGGAACAATGCCAATCCCAAAGGTAAAGGGAAGATGGGAGAAGACAGCTTCACCAAAAGCAGGAAAATGAGGAAGTAGCAAAGAAGACCTCCTACCAACAGAGGACAAAGAAATGCTACCACCCACAGGGAAAAGCAAGTGTGGGAGAAGAAGAGACCAGATGGAAGAGCTGCATAGAATGGACAACAAAGGATCCACTCTCAAAGAAGAAGAAATGGAGATACCAAACCAATAACATCTCCCGGTGCATAGGAGAACAAATTTGTAAGTCACATGCCATCTTTTATAGGTTATTTCTTTGCATGTAATTCTTCTGGCCATAGGGCAGATAAATGTAGAAAGAGATCCAGAAGGAATAATCTAGGATCTCGTAGAAATAATGCATATGAGAAAAATGTATCCAAGAGTAGATACATGCATGACTCCTCTCCCAGTTATGCTAGAAATAATCCATTTGTTGTTGTATGTTGTAACTATAATGGATTTGGCCATAGAGAGTTTGAGTGCAGGAATAGGAATCTGCAGTCACATGGAAGCCGGTACAACTATGCTCTACACAAAGGAGAATATAGAGCATATGGAAGTCAAAGACCTGCATGGAACCATATGCAAAATATCCCTACAAAAGCAAGAGGTCCACTAGTTTCAGTTTCCAGTCACAACAACATGACCAAGAGAAGATGGTCAAACTGGTATGTCAAGAGATTCCCCAATCATGAAGTTAGGATGGATGTTGTGTGCTACTATATCACTACTTTTGGCCATGATGGAGAATCAGGAAAAGAAATGACCCATCAGCAGAAGATGGTAAGACTTGCTCCCAAGTCTGTAAATGGGAAGAAGAACAAGACCAAGAAGGTATGGAAGAAGAAAACCAAGGACAGACACTATGCACTCATTGCACAATAGATATCTCTTAAGGTTTAAAGGATAGACATGATCTTAGGGGGAGTAACACATTGAATTTATCATTCACCCCTCAGTGAAGAAGGCAACATGGAAGAACATGATGTTGCTGGTATGAAGGATGGAAATGAGATGATAAGTGTGTGTAGAGGCTGCCTTAACTACACACCTATAGATCAGTGTTGGATCACTACTGCATGTGTCAACTAGTGGAGGTTAACAGTTGGTATCAGTTGTTAACTGGTATGTGTAGGATGTTACCGACATGTATGATAACAGCTACTTGTAGGTTATGTAAGACAATGAAGTTGGAAGTTCATTGCATTAGCTCTGGTAGCATGGAATGAGGTATCTATGTCTCACGTGGTATTGTTGAAGACCTGAATAACATATGATTGGCCTGGTTGTTGATCATGGAGGCTTGCATTTTTTTTAGGCTAACCAATTTATTTCTTGGCATGATGATAACATTATTTGGAATTGTGTAGATCTAGGATCATGTCATAGGCTATGGTGAAATAATGGAGCTAAAGGATCATCAGATGATCATAGTTGCACAGTTCAACCAGTACATGGAAATGATTGGAAGTTCCTGGTATTAGACCTTATTGGAGTTCAAAATTTGAGATGTATGACTCAGTGGGAGTTCAAGTAGTTATGATGCAAGGCTGGCATGCTTGAACCTGAAAGTGCAAGTGCACTAATTTCCCAAACTATAGATGATGAAAATTACAGTAGGAATATACAGGAGAGTTTCATTGTAAAGGGTTTCTACTTGTCAATTGGCTGGTTGTATTGGTAGTACAATCACTTCTAATTCCTAAAAGAAATTTGGGATCAAACAAGAGTTGTAGGGTGATTGGTAGGTGAGTAGTATTCACTGATGCATCAACAATTGGTATCAGTCCTTCTACAAAATGAGTACTCTATCAAATAGTATCAGACCTGCATTCTCAATTTGTGTCAATTGATGGTTAAGTCCTCCATATCAAGTGTTGTGACTTGAGAAGATGTAATAATTGTAACAATTGGTATCAAAGGAGGAGATACATCTAGGAAAGAAAAAGAGGAGAAAGATTCTGTTAGTGACCGGTATATACACAAGGAGGAATGATACACTGACAGTGCCCTTTGCCATTATTGTCAAAGGGGGAGAAGGATTCTGTAGTATACCACATACTACTTATGTTGCGAATCCATGGATTAAAGAAAGGGGGAGAAGGATTATGTAGTGTGTTGGATACTACATGAGCTAACATTAATGCTAAAGTGGGATATTGTTGGCATTTTGTTGTCATTAATGTCAACCGGTATGAGTTGACTACTGGTATGAGTTGACTACCAGTATGAGACATGTTTGTGAAACACTATCAAGGAGGAGTACAAAATGAGATATCTTGGATATCACCTTGTGTTCTAGAACAGTGGTAAGGTAAGGAAGTTGATCACTGGAGTCACTGGTACACAAGTTAGTGCCTAACTTGTATGGATAAGATGAACAGGTTACCAGTATAGTGTATCACTAGTAAGGAAAGGATGTCAATTGGAAAATGATGTGTTGACATAGAGAAGACAAATCAACCAAGTGAGCGGGTGTCAACCAGTAAGATGATGACCAATGTACAAGTAGGATGGGCAAGGTGCTTGAGCAGTTGTTTGTGATGAAGATGTGGAATGCTCTCAAAATCACATCAACATGGGAGGAGAAGGATGAACATGTCATTGGTATTCTTTGAGGTTGCAAAACTATTGGACTCAAACTGGATGAAGATGTAGTCATCATGAGAAGCCACATGAGTGCACTGCAAGATGTAGATTACAAGGATTCACTCTCACCAATAAGTGGAACTTATCTTCTAGTATGCATGGTATGCATCATAGTTCAATGAGATGAGGCAAAGGCATGTGTTTGAAGGCTCACACTGGATCTACTGATGAATCAAAGGAAGGCCTTAAGTGCAAGAAATCAAGGATATGCACTGGACTAACTAAGAAGGCATGTTGAGATGCCGGTATAGAAGAAGAATGATGAGTTTTTCAACTTTGAAAAACCAATAGATATATGATCAAAATTGACCAGGGAGAAGGCATGGCTAAGAAGACACTGTGTGGGAGAAAAAGTGACACTAAGCAAACATGCCCTAATCTCACTTTCAACCACACACTTGTGGAATACGAAAGAGCCTAGAGGTATCACACAATTGGCTACTTCTTTTTGTGGAAGAGAGAGCCATGGGCTACCTATTAGGATTTCTATTCCTTTGTTGTAATTGAAAGATAAAATGATGCAAGTTCAATCCCTAACCCCAAAGTGCAAGTATGAACTAATAACAAGATTGCAGAATTGAACTTAAACAATGGAAAGATATAAACAAAAGGACAAAACAAGAATGCAAATGCGTACCTGGAGTTAAAATCTGAGTGAAAATGTTCGAGACGGGGGCGCGGGCACCACTGTCCTGATTCTGCCCCTGAAACTGCTTTTTTGCAACCTGAAAAGCTGTCAGAAAGTTGCTGAAAGTTGCTGTCTGACAGAAGGACCAGGGCGCCTAGTGCCCCTGTCCCAGGGACCAGGGCGCCCCACGCCCAGGGTGCCCCATGCCCCTGTCCTGGTCTTTTGCTCTGAAATTTGGTGTGTAGTTCTATCTTGACCTGCTTTTCTCGGATCTGTCACCTGCGGCGTCATCCGAGTCCCGAAACCTGCACTTCTATCTGAAAAGGGTATGGGCGGCTATATAGGGTTTTGCCTTAGTCAAACCCCTGCTTCGGTGATTTCCACCTCCACGAATAGCCAAGTTGTATTGTAAAATGTATTGTGTGTGTAGACCTAGTGTGTGTGCAAGGTCCTTAAATGCAAGAAAGCAAACTAGAGCAACCTAGAAAGTAAACCCTAATTGCTTATAAATGATAATGTAAATGCTCTAAATCAAGATGCAAAGTGATCTAAAGCATGAATAAAGGATATATTGAAGCTTTATGCAAAGACATGAAAACAACATGAAATCATACCCAACCCTTAAGGGAGGAGTACAAGCCAATCTTCAGTCGGTAATCTCCTATTGTTCTTCAATGTCTCCCAAGCCCTAAATGAATGAAATTGATGAATGCTTGATGGATGGATGTTGAATGTTATTGAAGTCTTCAAAGATTTGTTCTTTCGCTGCATAGAAGGTCCTCCAAAGCCAAAATTCTGATCCTTTCAAATGAAGAAAGAGAGCTCTTATATATGAAACCCTAGGTCTTAATTTCGACTTTTGGCCGACCTAGAGATTGAATATCCTGCCAATTTCTTGGGGTTAAGCTTTATTTTATGATTGGATTGCACTCCTAAAATTTCGAGAAAAATGTCCGGGACCATGTGCACGCTGGGCGCCATGGTCCCAACAACTTTTCACCAAATTTTCAGGGCCGTCGGATATGATGATTTTAGAGAGAATCCCGAAGTTACAGCTGATTTTGAGATGTTTTGACCCCCGAAATCAAGCCCCCAAGTTCAAAATAGGACCTAATTAGGGTTTTTGATTAAATGATGTATTGGAAGAGTAAAATGAAAGGGGCACACTTTAATGAAAGGGCCCAACTTTATGATGTGGGAGATGATGAAATAGAACCTTAGACCTAATTAATTTGACTAATTAAGTGCTAAAGGGGAAATGCAATGCAAAATGCAAAATGCACCAAGGTGGGTGCTAAACTAGGTGTGAAATTGTACTGCCCTAGCAAGTGCGTACAATTTACAATGCTATATTTAGCCCCCACTTTAGCGGTCATATGAACACTATGTGCATATGCAAGCTAAAGTACAGAAAAGTAAACATTATTTGAAAAAGGATATATCCATAAGTCTGTCGAATGAAGCCCCCAGCGGTATCTGCAGTACACAGTTAGGAACCGCACCCTACAAAACCACATGTTAGATCACAAAATCACCTAATGCTTACTAAGGAAGGTGATGAAAATTCGAGGGTAGCTATATGCCCCCCCTGTTTCGGCTTGCTAATTTTAGTGAGTTGAAACAGGGTATCATGTTTACCACTTCGAATTGTTAAAGAATATTGATGACAAATGCTCACAAGAAGATTTGATATGAGATAAAAAACTAATGGAGAATCATTTGGTAAGAAAGAGGACTAAATCTCAATTCCAACACAACAAAGAGTGTGAGGATTTGAGAGTTCTCTAACACAAGATGAAGGATGTAAATGGAAACAAAATACAAAGAGAAGAAAAGAAAGGAAAAAAGCATGAATACACACATTGGTTATCCATGAGAAGAATAGTGAGAGAGAAAACATGGACTTCTCGCCCCTAGATCTTGTCTAGGTGATCCATGGGAAAAAGGACATGGAAAACTAGCCCCTAGAGTCTGTCTAGGTGATCCATGTAAGGGAGGAGAGTGAGAAAGTCTAGCCTTATGCCGCTAGTTCCACTCAACCTCGTGCATGTGTGTGTAAGGGAGGTTAGAAGCACCTCATAGGAGTCTATGCCCGAGTATGCTACAACCTATATATGTATGGTACAAAAGCGTGACATCTCGCTCTAAGAGTCTGTGCTCTAGTTCCGAGAATGACCCATTGCTCAAAAAGTGTAATGTTTATGTCATAAGCAAAGTAGAACAAGGATACCTACCTTCCTCATAAAAGAAGATACCCCAAAAATGCAACAATGTCATAGATCCAAGCAAGAGAGTTTTGCACTCTTTAAGCCATGATAAGATAGTTGAAAAGGGATATCTTGTAGTATGTGAAAAGGAGATCCTTAGAGGAGAAGAGATCTTTGTACAAAAGACACCTATCCCCGAGAGGAATTGTCTTAGACAAATATAACATCTTCTAGAATAAGAAAAAGAAGAGAATAAGAATGCAATACTCCCTTATTTTGCGAGGTGAAAGTGATTCTTAATGAAGGATGACGCTCTTTTTAACCCAATCGGAGAGTGAATTCATTATGGATGTATTTTACCAAGTGCAAAAGAGGTTGTAGTCAAGAACTTACACCTCTTGTAAGAGAGAATCCTTTGAACAAACAACAACAAATGCGTACAAGGCATAACATCAAGTAATAAAGTTCACACCATCCACGAAATAGGAAAAAGTGGATCCTTAGATAAAAATAAGGAAAGATCATTGCCTCCCAAGGATAAGGTCAATGAGAAGGACTTACTCAATCTTCCAGGGAGAGATTTAGACATTAACAAAATGTACTACATACTCACATGAGTTCATGCAAGCAAGACATTAGTGTATGTAAAATGCTCCTCATAAGAAGTGGGTAGGATAAGAAATAGAATACACATCTTCTCCCATATCTAGGAAAAGAGGATTCTAAAGAAAAGATGATCAATATTTCGACATTATTACCCCAAAGGGAAATTTTAACCATAAAAAGAAGAGATGTATGAAATCACTCTTGTCCCCCTAGGAACAAGAAAATTAGGCTATTATGTTGCTTCAAAAATATGATTGCACTTGAAATTGTACCATCATGAATGACAATGAGCCCCCAGTAAATGAGCTACCAATGTCACATAATGATGAGCAACATAACAGCCATTAATGTTATTTAAAGACATGATAGATTGAATGAGGTATTTGAATATGACATGCTAAATGCTCAACTATAAGTGAGATCAAAAACATGTATAAAGTGATAAAAATTGAAGAAGAAAAGTCACAAGAAATCTTAGAAGAGGGATGAGTGTAATTTATTAGAGCCTTATCCCTAGAGGAAAGGACTTTATGATGAATAGGAAATAAAGATTCATAAGTGGATTTAGAAATTTGAGGGGAGTCATAAAGAGATTTGTTCATCGCCAAGATTTCCTTATGAGGGGAATGAGAGTTGATAGAAGTAGAAGATGATTTAGTTGAAGTGAGATCATCATCACTACTAAATATAGCATTCACACTGAGAGATGGTCTTTTAGATGCTTTGGTGGGCTTGCAAGGATTATAGCCAAGTCCAAAGGCATAATTGTGAAGACTATTCTCTAGAGGAACCTTTATCCCTTGTTCGTGAGTGCCACAACCATTTCCATGATACCCATGCTTAGCAAAAATGCGAAAACCACGACCATAACGATCAGCCATTTCAGAAAGAGAAGGCGGTTTTTCATAAGACAAAGAATCAAACTCTTCAGAATTAGAAGTGTGAGGAGAAGAAGTTTGAGAAGCGGCCACAAAATTATTGCTCATAGGTTCAAGTAAGATTGATTGATTTTTAGTTTCTTCCCTCTTTTTAACTTTAAACTCTCTAGGAGGAACCCTATACTCACCTACGAAGGTGGGAGTGAAATCAAGAGATCCCCAATCGTCTTCTATGAGAACCTTCTCAGGATCAAAAGCCTCTTCATGTGTAGATTCAAGTTGAGAAGAATCTTCATCCAAAGAATTTTGATTATTAGAGGATGATGATTTGTCCATAGGTAAAGAGTCATCACTAGAAGAGGAAGATTTAGAAGAACTCACTTTGGAAGTAGATGTTTGCAAACAAGCTTGAAAATTAGTATCACCTATCAAGGTATATGTCTTATTGTTATAAATGAATTTAACTTGTCTATGCAATGTAGAGGGGACAACTTGCATACCGTGAATCCAAGGTCTCCCTAATAACAAGTTGTATGTTATATTTCCCGACATAACATGGATAGGAGTAGGCAAAGTAACAGGTCCCACTATGATGGGTAAGGTGATAATACCTAATGAAGACTTAGCCACATTATCAAAGCCTCGAATGGGATGAGAGTCAGGCTCAATAAGGGATGTATCCACATTCATCTTATGCAATAGATTAATGCTACACACATTAAGGCCAGAGCCATTATCTACCAGTGTTTGTCTTATAGCAGTGTCATTTATGATAACCATAATCATCAAGGGATCATATTGATGTTGAATTTCGCTAGTAGGCAACTCATCTTGAGTAAACACAATTTGAGCTTTAGGATTCATCACAGAGTTAACCAAAGACACTATATTACTAGATGTATTAGGTGGAGGAACATTCAAATCTTTCAAGGCATCTTGTAACATTCCATGATGAGCGGAAGAAGTTTGGATCAAATCCCAAAGGGATATCTTAGCAGGAGTAGTTTTAAGTTGTTCTATGAGATCATAGTCCTTACTAAGAATTTGTGAAATACGAGGAGCTTGAGGAAGAATAGGTTGAGAAGGAGGAAGTGAAGTTGGGACAACTGGAGGAGGATTAGGTTGCGTATTGTTTCTTGTGTTATAGGTATGGGCAACCGCATGATAACTCTCTCTAGTCAGTTGCTTAGCATACTCATAAGGGCTCTTAGTAGAATAACCTCCTTTCATAGTAATAATAGGTTTCTTAGGGGTGCAAAAAGAATTATTAGCATAACCACCTTGAACCACTAAGATAGGCTTATTTAAAGGTTGAGAATTTTGAGAAGGACAAGCACCTTGGACAGTGAAGAGAGGTTTGTTAGGTGTTTCATTCACATGTATCAAATTGATTGAGGATGGTTTAGAGGAATGAACAAAAGTGTTGGAAGAATTGTTGATAGTCTTCTCTTGCACTAAAATCTCATCACGGATTAAATCAATTTTAGGAGAGAGACAAGGGGTAGGCATTGATGTTCTAGTAGGAAGAGTAATACTAGGAAAGGTCATATCATCCTCTATCATCAAAGGATCTACATGGGGAATAAACTCTCTAGGAGAAGGATTAACATTACTCTCTAAAGTCTCACTTTTGAGAGGGAGATCTTTGAAAGAGATGTTAACCATCTTGCTCTGAACTAGGGTTTCCTTATGAGTAGAACCAAGTTGAGGAGAGGGAGATGCTTTATTTTTAGAGGGAGAATAATTGAGATTCAAGGAAGGTGAGAAACTATCAAGGGAGTTTTCAATCTTGATTTCATCCCCTTTGGCTAGGGGTAAAGAATAATCTATACCTTCTTCTAATTGTTCATCCCAAATAGTGAGGTTGTTGAAAGGAATGTTTGAAGTATTGTCAATTTTGGGAGAGGAGATAACATTGTTTATTAATTCCTCATCCTTAGGAGGGAGAGCATCAATAGATGTGTTAAACTCATCCTCTTTCCTCAAAATATGTTCAATAGGGGAGAGAGAATTAAGGAAATTGCTTATTATTTCATCTTCTTTCTCTAAGGGATGCTTATGGGTAAGACCAACTTTAGGAGAAGGGCAAGCATTTATCATTAATTCATCATCTCTAGTGGGAATTTTGTTGGAAAAGGAAAGGCCATCACTAGGAAATGTAGGGATAATGTCATCTTCTTGCACAAAAGGATCCTCATGAAGGGAGTGTTTTTTAGGAGACACAAAGGCATCAAGGGCATCATTCAACAAAGCATGATCATATCTATTAAAAGGTTTATCTTTTGATTCAAAAGGAGATATCTCTTCATAGAGGGGATCATTGAAAACAACCATGTTACTAGATTTAGTGGAAGAGCTGATAGGAATGTACCCTTGAGAGGAATCATTCGACTTATCTTTCTCATCACAATGATATGGCATAGTAACAATGTTTATGATTTTTTGGTAAAATGAAGGTTTGGTATATTTAGGTTTCAAAAATTCATCTAAAGCTTCATCTAACTCATAATCATCACAAATATGAACATCTTGCAAATAAAAATCTGACATTTTGAAATTGCATAAAATTTTAAACACACAATGCAAAGAAACACACTTTTTTTTTTCTTTTTAATGAAAATGAAATGAAAACACACTAAATCTAGATCTAGATCTAACAAATGCAATGCAAGAGGAAGCAATGATAGATTCATGTCAGGTTCACCAAAATGTGTGGGAGAAAAAGTGACACTAAGCAAACATGCCCTAATCTCACTTTCAACCACACAATTGTGGAATATGAAAGAGCCTAGAGGTATCACACAATTGGCTACTTCTTTTTGTGGAAGAGAGAGCCACGGGCTACCTATTAGGATTTCTATTCCTTTGTTGTAATTGAAAGATAAAATGATGCAAGTTCAATCCCTAACCCCAAAGTGCAAGTATGAACTAATAACAAGATTGCAGAATTGAACTTAAACAATGGAAAGCTGTAAAAACAAGGACAAAACAAGAATGCGAATGCGTACCTGGAGTTAAAATCTGAGTGAAAATGTTCGAGACAGGGGCGCGGGCGCCACTATCCTGATTCTGCCCCTGAAACTGCTGTTTTGCAACCTGAAAAGCTGTCAGAAAGTTGCTGAAAGTTGCTGTCTGACAGAAGGACCAGGGTGCCCAGCGCCCCTATCCTGGCAGGACTACGGCGCCCCACGCCCCTGTCCTGGTCTTTTGCTCTGAAATTTGGTGTGTAGTTCTATCTTGACCTGCTTTTCTCGGATCTGTCACCTGCGGCGTCGTCCGAGTCCCGAAACCTGCACTTATATCTGAAAAGGGTATGGGTGGCTATATAGGGTTTTGCCTTAGTCAAACCCCCACTTTAGTGATTTCCACCTCCACGAATAGCCAAGTTGTATTGTAAAATGTATTGTGTGTGCAGACCTAGTGTGTGTGCAAGGTCCTTAAATGCAAGAAAGCAAACTAGAGCAACCTAGAAAGTAAACCCTAATTGCTTATAAATGATAATGTAAATGCTCTAAATCAAGATGCAAAGTGATCTAAAGCATGAATAAAGGATATATTGAAGCTTTATGCAAAGACATGAAAACAACGTGAAATCATACCCAACCCTTAAGGGAGGAGTACAAGCCAATCTTCAGTCGGTAATCTCCTATTGTTCTTCAATGTCTCCCAAGCCCTAAATGAATGAAATTGATGAATGCTTGATGGATGGATGTTGAATGTTATTGAAGTCTTCAAAGATCTGTTCTTTCGCTGCATAGAAGGTCCTCCAAAGCCAAAATTCTGATCCTTTCAAATGAAGAAAGAGAGCTCTTATATATGAAACCCTAGGTCTTAATTTCGACTTTTGGCCGACCTAGAGATTGAATATCTTGCCAATTTCTTGGGGTTAAGCTTTATTTTATGATTGGATCGCGCTCCTAAAATTTCGGGAAAAATATCCAGGACCATGTGCACGCCGGGCGCCATGGTCCTGACAACTTTTCACCAAATTTTCAGGGCCGTCGGATATGATGATTTTAGAGAGAATCCCGAAGTTACAGCTGATTTTGAGATGTTTTGACCCCCGAAATCAAGCCCCCAAGTTCAAAATAGGACCTAATTAGGGTTTTTGATTAAATGATGTATTGGAAGAATAAAATGAAAGGGGCACACTTTAATGAAAGGGCCCAACTTTATGATGTGGGAGATGATGAAATAGAACCTTAGACCTAATTAATTTGACTAATTAAGTGCTAAAGGGGAAATGCAATGCAAAATGCAAAATGCACCAAGGTGGGTGCTAAACTAGGTGTGAAATTGTACTGCCCTAGCAAGTGCATACAATTTACGACGCTACAGACACAAATAGAGGAAGAATGGCTGGATTGAAGATGGTGTGTGTGGAAGGTTGATGACATGGTGTTATCAAGAGGTTTTATCAGTATGAATGTTCACCATAATATGGACAAGGTGTAGATGCAGAGGACTTCCCACTTCATGGGAATGAGCATGCTTGGATAGACATGTCTGCCAACCGGCCAAGGTGTTCCACTGGTAGTTCAGCAAATGCAGACATGATTAGGGAACTAGTAGAATGTGAGATATCGACAGGGTTAGTAAACCAACAGGAAAGAGGAACTGGTAGAGTGTTTAGTCAGTGATTCTATCTGGACCGACATGAAGTGCCAAGCTAGTAGTTGGTTAACATGGATTCCACATGGAGTCAAGGTGGCTGATCTAGATTCAGATGAAGAAGGAATGTACACTCAAATGGTAGTTGCAGAGTTGGTCGACATTGATGGAAGACTCCACAAATCACGGGATGTGTTGCAGAGTTATTGTAGAGGTTTGTGGCTCAAGGTTTGGAGGACAACTACGAGCCAACTAAGAGTTATTGTGGAGATCAAGATGGATGAAGGAAACAACAAGACTAATCATAGTGTTTGGCCAAGAGATTAGCTGATAAGGGAAAAATAAGATCCCTAGAGATAGAAGGCATGATCAAGAAGGTGTGATAATGGCGGAGGTGTATTGTTAGCTATCAAAGAGATATGATCAGGGAAGATCTGATTGGATTTGGTTTTCCTTGAGGATGATGAGGGAACCCTAACCGCCTAGAATTTGAATAGGCTTTTGGTGGGAAAACATGCCTATAAATATGTAGGCCAAAGACATAGTTAAGGTGTTGCTGAAGAGAAAAGGATAGAGTTGTTGCGAAGTAAATGAGTGTTACTCCTACATATGAGAGAAAATCAGTCAAGTGATCAATGCATAATTGAGAGGAGAGATTGAGAGTGAGGGTGAACTAGGTTCAAGGGTTCAACTAATAGTAGAGCAAAACTAGTAGTATCCATACTGGTAGAGAAGAAGTGAAGGATGCTGCAGAGAAGGTAGTTATAGAATCGACAGATTGTAGTATCAGTGAAGAGCAGAGTAGTGAGGAGGAGACCCAGTAGAGAAGAAGAAGGGGAGAGGTGTATTAGTAGAGATTACTAGTAGTAAGGAAATAGTTGAGAGTAGTAGGAGAGGTGTACCGGTGTAGCAGAGAAGGTATTTCACTGACAGAGAGATGTATATGAGATGGTTACAAGATTCACTTGTAACAAGAGTATTAATTTTGTATTTGAAGTTATCTTTGTGAACTCTCAATTGTAGCTCAGTGCAGGGGTTGTAGTTCCTTTGGGTTGTTGCCCATAAATAAGTTAGGGGTAGGTGCTCCTTGTGTTGGTGCCCTAAATTAGGGGTTGGTGCCTTAAACATTGTAATGGTTTTTAATTGTGAGGCTAGATTGGAGTAGTAGACTAAAATATCATTGCTCACCGAGATTTTTCCCATCTTGGGTTTTCCTCGTATATATTGGTGTTATGTGATGCCCCTTGTGTGTGTTTGCATTTTGTTGGTCTCCCCACTAACCGACAAGTCTGCATTGGGCTAGATCCTATTACCAGTATACACACCTAGGATAGCTAAAGGAAACAATTTGAGAACTAGTGATTTACCCTCCTCTTACTGGTACATTGTGTATAACAATTGATTCATTTGTTATACCCAAAAATGTAACCTTTTCTTTCTTTCTTGTAATAACGTTGATTTTTTTGAAGATGTTTTGTCTTTAATGATGATGATATTTACCACTTCATCATATGCGTAAGTATGTTAGACAAAATATACCACTAAGATTTAATCTCTGATGGCGACCAGTCATTTTTACATAAATAAATAATGATCTCCTGAAGTAATTCATCTTTCTCCTCACTATTAAAATCATCATAATAATCTACTAAATTATGTAGTAATTTTCTCCTAATATTCTTTATTGTCCTTTGATAATGTGTCAAAGGTTTGTATGAGGAGATATCAATATTTACTGGTGCGGATGTTGTTGGTTCATTCTTCTTCATCTTCTTTGTCTGTCTGGCCTTCTTTGGCATTTCACCAGACTCAGTCTCTTCAAAGTCCGGTTCATTTGACTTAGTCTTTCTTTTTCTTTCAAAGACTTTTGCTGGTGCCACTTCCAATTTCTTCTTTATAGGTGACCGCTTGGTCACTCTTGGAGTTGCAGTAGTAGCTGGTGCCGATGCTGCAGGCACTGCCTTTGCTTTCTTTGTTGTCGGTTCTTTTCCTTTCTTAACAGAGGGTTCCTCGGCTGATGCAATCCTCTCTAGATAGGTTCCAATCCTCTTAGACTTAGGATCAAAAGGCAAGGCAATAAGGGCTGAGGCATACCCTTCCAGCATATCACACATCACCTCATAGCCCATTGGCTTCACTTCTTCCATTCTAGGCTCAACAGCCTCCATTAGGCATTTGTCTACTTGGATGGTGAAATAAATGTCATCTTCATATTTCTTAATGATGTCACCTGAGATCCTCACCCTTTGACTCATCTTCCTTCTGAACTCATCAAAATACTTGTTCAGCACATCAGGGTAACCGGTTCCAATAGCTTGAATGCTTTCCTTGATCTGCTTGGTTACTAGTTGGCCAGGAGACCACTAGACATCTCCTACTCCAAGAAAGTAGCCCTAGAAATAGAAAAACAACCCAACCATCTTTTGTCCAAAATTGAATCTTAGTGCATTATCCTATTTAATCGACTTCAGATTAGACAAGAGTTGCCTCTGCATACCGATGCATAGGTCAAATGATGCATCCTCTTTAATCATCTGGTAAGCGACATTTACCATTGCAGCAGATACAGAATTAATCCTGCTGGCTAAGAATGTTCTGTAGCCTATCACCATGTAGGCATACTTCACCAAATCATCCTTGATAGGATTAACTATCATACCTCATGAGTCACTTGTTGAACCGGTGAGCTTGGCCATTTCCGTTTTGCTTACCGTTCTTAGAGCTCGCACTTCCCCTGTGTTACAGAAATCGATGACTGCATGAATTGCTTGAGGTGTGATATCATGCATCCTTTCCAGGTACATCTTGTCACCATGGACTCTCCTCAAAATGATCCTAATATGATCCTCCATAAAGTCTTCCAAAAACTATACAACATTGTGGAGTTTCTTCTTTTCTTAGATACTGTATTCCAGTTTGATTTTCTTGTCCTTGCCGTAAAATAAACCTAACTGGGTGTGAATAGCTAAAGACCCTAGGTCTTCTATTTTGCAATCAATATAGTTAGAAATTCCTTCTTCTACTATTACTCCAACCGAAACTTCTGATAAGGCATTATACTTTGACTTCCTTTGAATGAAACTTTTCGATTCAATGGATGTACTAGAACTAGTATGAGATGCGGAATCCATTGTAAAGTATTTCAAGAACAGGAAAACTACCTTTAAAACATGAATTTAGGGCTTCTTGATTCTGCTTCACTCCACTCTCTCTCAGTTGCCAAATCACCACAATGTGTTGTCCATGACTGTTTGCAAACTGAATTTGAATCTCCTTCAAGACTTGTCAATTTCTTGAAATCTTAGCTCAAATCGCCCTTTCTTCGCTCTGCACTTTGAAAAGTTTTCTTCACTCAAAAATAGATAGTGAGAAATGATTTGAAATATGCTTTTATACATGTCTCTCATCTATTGCCATTAATGCTCCTCTATTAGGGCATAAACCCTAATTTGCCTTTTTATCATTTCTGGTCTTCTGTCAAGCGATAGGTATCACATACTAGTTAAGGTCTTTTACCAGTGTAACTGGGGGTTCACAAATATTTCACCGTTTTGCTCCCCCTAAGCCTCTTTGGAGCTTAGTTTGCCGGTTCTTATATTTCCACACTAGGTGCAGAAATTAGTTCCTCTTCCAACATTGTTGGTTTCTTCCTCCAGGTTTTGTTCATGTCTGCTTGAACTATTTCAACATCAATTTCTCCTTCCTGAGTGACTGGTATATCATCAGATATACTCTTTCTGCTTCTATAGAATCTTGCAATGTGACCCAGTTTGTTGCAGTGATAGAAAACCAATCCAGGTGCTCTCCAAGGTCCATTGTTCATGTTTCCATTCTTCCTTCTACATGTAGCAGCAGTGTGACCATGTCCATGACAAATCCAACAGTTTGCTCTCCATCCAATTGCCGGTTGATAACCATTGTTGCGTGATTGATAATTGTAAGCATTAAACCGATTAGGGTTCTAGTTCACAAAAGATTCTGGACCAGCTCCTTGGGTCCTCTGAGGATATCTTCCAGTATTGTTCATGACAGACCTGCATTCAGATGCTCTATGACCAAACTTGTTGCATGCATAACAATGACCATTGAACTTATTGGATCTAGGTACATTGTTAATAAAGTAAGGAAAATTATGGTAGGCTTTTCTCCTACATACATTGGCTGTGTGTCCTTCTTTAAGATAGTTAGAGAAAATATGTTTGAATTTTTGCTTACCTTTTCCTTTGAGTGCCAGTTGCTTCTTTGATGCTTCAGCATTTGTTCCTGAGGATTCTCCTTCCTCATGTCCAGAGAAACCAAGTCCATTGGTATCCTTTACCGATCTAGATGACTCAAGATTTTTCTCTAGCTTGACGGTACTTTTGTTGAACTTAGCAAGTATTTCTTTTGACTCAGAGAGTTCTTTGGAAATAGCAGTATTTGTCTCCATTAGGCTTGCATTTTCAAAGATGGCTATGTTCAGTTCATCTTGTACTCCTTTCTCCATTCTTCTCTCATGAAAGCGAGTAGTCAGTGCACTAATTTCTTGTTTCAACTTGGAGATCTCATGATCTCTATCCTTTACCAGATCTTCAGCTTTCCTCCGGTTCTCAAGCTCTTGACTAAACCGAATAGTCAATCCTTCCAACTCCTTTCTCAGATTGGAGTTTAAATCATTCAGCTTATTTACTTCTGCAATCATGGCTTCCATATTTGCTTCATCTTCAAAACTATTTTCAGATAGCTCCATCAGCTTCTCTGCATGTTCTCTCCTTTTAGCTTGAGATGCCTTGTATTTGACCATAAGTTCATCATAGGCTTGCTCAAACTGAGTGAGCCTCTGAGTAAGTTCCCTCAAGGTGTATTTCCCCATATCTCTTTCCAAGTAGTTAATCTTATAGAAAGGTAGGCTCTGATACCAATTGATGAATACTAAGAGGGGGGGTGGATTAGTATGCCAAAAATCTTTGTACTTAAACACTTAAATAGTCTGAAGATAAACCGGTAAAATAGTTTAACAGACAGACTAGTTATCACACATACAAACCAAAATGGAAATAAAGAATTCACCCATAAAAGCAATACAACCATAACACAAGATATTTGATGTGGAAACCCAAATGGGAAAAACCACGGTGAGATGGAACTCACAAGTCACTATCTGCAGAATAGAAACCAGACCAGTTAAGGTCTTACAATGTTCTTCAACAGAATAGATCCTCTTAGGAATCTCAATCTTTGTTAGGAGATAAGTCAGATTAAAGACTACCTTGATAGAGGATTTTAGATTCACAGAAGTGAACCACCTTGTTAGAGGATTTTACAAAAGGCTTTTGGGCATACCCGGTTAAGGGTACAAACTTGTCAAAGATGTGAGTAATCAACAAGTGTTTGTTCGATCTAATAGCACAAACTGCTTGGTTAGATCCAGTATAGCTCACTGCTAATGCATTCCAGCATTACTTCAGTCTTCTCTATCTCTCTCTCAGTTACAACTTGATCTTCTCAGATAAGATCGCTCTTACAACAACTCAACAACCACCTTAAACCCTTTCAGCAAAAACCTAAAACCCTAGACATGATGTCCTTTTAAAGGAATTAGATTTCATGTCGGTCCAATAGGATTACATTACAATTTCCTAGGTTCAATGAATCTAGACATACTCAGTAACACGACACAAAAAGCACCATCAGTGTGTCGGCACCGTCAAACAATCAGTGGATTGGTAACTCATCACAAAATGCCAGTTGGTAACTCATCACAGAGTGTTACCGATTCATAAAAAATACTAGTTGCTGGTTTGACAAAAATGAAGACTGGTAAGAATGTGTTATGCCACTTTGCTCCCTCATACCACTTGAGATCTATGAACCGCTTGGGGTCAACATGTCGTTTCAGACTGGGAAACACATTCTGCAAAATCACCAATAGTCTAAAGACTAGAATACAACATACCGGTTGGAATAGATACCGGTTGAGCTCTAGCTCATACATATTAAGGGGATCTCAATACAAGTTTGTGTCCATCAATGACAATCACAACATAAACATCAAAAATGCCAACAATCTCCCCCTTTGGCATTGATGGCAACACTTAGGAAAATAAAATTTTGACATCTAAGTGTTTTACAATAAAAACATGCCATTAACAAAATTGCTCCCCCTAAGCATATACACTATCCCTTAATCAATACAATGTATAGCAATTTTGCATACAGAGCGTAAACATTGAGATATCAGAGCATATAGAATATATCAAAGCATATAGAAATTTTTTAAAACCAAATACTTCTCCCTATTTGTCTCCAAAATAGATAGATTACTTCTCCCCCTTTGCCAATAATGACAAAGTACTGCTGAACAACCCTGTTTCCATTTGATATTAAAATAATAAAAGTTTATGAAAGCAATGAATAATACCTGTCAAAAACTGATTTATAGTCCTGTAAAAATTGTTTCATGGATAGAGACCAGGATTCAAGTAGGGAGGTGGCCGCTTCTTTCTCTATTTGCATTTGGGATACCTATTCCTCCATGGCATTAACTATGCTCAACTCCTACGTAACTGTCAAGGCATCCGGGTTCAGATAACACTTCTGAAGAATTTGCAGACGTGGAAGTAAAACCAGTTGTAGCTCCTGCAAATCTCTAGACCGTGTATTGATCTCTTGTTCCATTTTGGCTGACTAGATCTGAAACCGGTCAACGGTTTGCCCATAAGTTGCAAAGGAATCATAAGGTGGCTTAAATGTGCTCAAGTAAGACTGTAAGTTCATTTGAAGCTTTTGCTTCTGAGCTAACACATCATCGTAGAACAGATGGGGTTGACAGATTTTGCGTAGCAGCAGATTTCCCTCATCCAAAGCATCCCTTATATCCTTTTGGTCTTTCAGAAGTTCAGACCAAAGCTCATTCAACTTTTTCACCAGACCAATGTTAAGAGCCTTTTGATGCTCTTTCTTGACATTTGCCTTAGCTGCTTCTTCCAAGCTCTGCACCTGATCATCCACTATAGTACATAATAGTTTAAGCTGTGCTAGTGATGATTCAGTGTTAGGAAGATTGGTATCAGGGATCAAACTGGTAAGGGTGTCTACAACCACTTGAATTATATCTTGCTCCTTTTTCGTTCGTATGATTTCAAGGTGCTCTTGAGAAACCTTGATGCTCTAAATAAGCTCCGATTCACTTGCAGACTGGAGATCGATAGGATTGGAGATATCAGCTAGTTTGTCTTGACTCCGGGTTGCCTTCAGAGTTTCCATCTGTGTGCTCTTCATCATTTCCGCTGCCTTGTCTACTTCCTCCTTCTTCTTTTTCTCTGCTTCCTTCTTCTTTTCTTGTTCCTTGTCTTCTTCTTCTTTCTTTTTCCTCTCTGCTTCCTTCATCTTCTCCTCTTCTTTCTCTTCCTCTTCCTTCTTCTTCTTTTCTTCTTCCTTCTGCTTTTCCTTTTCTTTATCCTCTTCTTCCTTCTTCTTCTTTTCCTCTTCCTTCTTCTTTTCTTCCTCTTCCTCTTCTTCTTCTCTTCTTCCTTCTTCTTCTTTTCTTCCTTATCCTCTTCTTCTTTCTTTTTCCTCTCACCTTCTTGCTTCTTTTTCTCTTCATCTTTTCTTTTCTCCTCTTCCTATTTTCTCTTCTCTTCCTCTTTTTGCTTTTTCTCATCTTCATCCCTCTTCTTCTTCTCTTCTTGTTCCTTAGCCACTTCCTATCTATCCTCAGCTTGCTCATTGCCCTATTCGGCCTGTTACTCCTATTCGGTTCCCTTAGAAGGTATGTCCTGAGTGACATCTTCTATGTCCAATGCATCGACATCAATAGTGTCGATTGGTTCTCCAACCGGGTTTCCTTCTTCATCAAAAACTTCATCCAGTTTAGATATGACCAGTTCTTTTTCTGCTTGCAGGTTGGCCATACGTGCTTTGTGAGAATTGATAGCATAATCCATATGCTGATGAGTGTCTTTTTCAATGTCATCAATTCTCCCCTCTAACAGCTAGAGTTTTCTTCTCCTTGTGAAGAAGAGTCCTTTATTTTGATCCAAAACATCAAATAATTCTGAGCTTGAGAGGTTAGGAATGTATTGTGCAAAGACTTTCTCCCTAATCTCCTATTCTTTTCCTATGGCAATATACCATTTATTATCTAATGCCTTATATAAAGAATCCAGTGTCTGAGATTTAATCTCTGATGGCAACCAGTCATTTTTACACAAATAAATAATGATCTCTTGAAGTACTTCATCTTTCTCCTCACTATTAAAATCATCATAATAATCTACTAAATCATGCAGTAATTTTCTCCTAATATTCTTTATTGTCCTTTGATAATGTGTCAAAGGTTTGTATGAGGAGATATCAATATTTACCAGTGCGGATGCTGCCGGTTCAATCTTCTTCATCTTCTTTGTCTGTCTGGCCTTCTTTGGCATTTCATCAGACTCAGTCTCTTCAAAGTCTGGTTCATTTGACTTAGTCTTTCTTTTTCTTTCAAAGACTTTTGCCAGTGCCACTTCCAGTTTCTTCTTTGCAGGTGACCGCTTGGTCACTCTTGGAGTTGCAGTAGTAGCCGGTGCTAATGTTGCAGGCACTACCTTTGCTTTCTTTGTTGTCAGTTCTTTTCCTTTCTTAATAGAGGGTCCCTCGGTCGATGAAATCCTCTCCAGATAGGTTTCGGTCATCTTAGACTTAGGATCAAGAGGCAAGGTAATAAGGGTTGAGGCATACCCTTCTAGCATATCACACATCACCTCATAGCCCATTGGCTCCACTTCTTCCATTCTAGGCTCAAAAGCCTCCATTACTCATTTGTCCACCTGGATGGTGAAATAGATGTCATCTTCATAGTTCAAAATGATGCCACTTGAGATCCTCACCCTTTGACTCATCTTCCTTCTGAACTCATCAAAATACTTGTTCAGCACATCAGGGTAACCGGTTCCAATGGCTTGAATGCTTTCCTTGATCTGCTTGGTTACCAGTTGGTCAGGAGACCACTGGACATCTCCTACTCCAGGAAAGTAGCCTTGGAAATAGAAAAACAACCCAACCAGTAGTTGTCCAAACTTGAATCTTAGTGCATTATCCTAGTTAATCGACTTCAAATTAGGCAGGAGTTGCCTCTACATACCGGTGCATAGGTCAAATGATGCATCCTCTTTAATCATCCAGTAAGCGACATTTACCGCTACAACAGATACAGAATTAATTTTGCTAGCAGAGAATGTTTTGTAGCCTATCACCATGCAGGCATACTTCACCAGATCATCCTTGATAGGATTAACTGTCATACCTCGTGAGTCACTTGTTGAACCAGTGAGCTTGGCCATTTCCGTTTTGCTTACCATTCTTAGGGCTGACACTTCCCCTGTGTTGCAAAAATGGTAGACTGCATGAATTGCCTGAGGCATGATATCATGTGTCCTTTCCAGGTACATCTTGTCACCATGGACTCTACTCAAAATGATCCTAATATGATCCTCTGTAAAGTCTTCCAGAAAGTATACAACATTGTGGAGTTTCTTCTTTTCTAAGATACTATATTCCGATTTGATTTTCTTATCCTTGCCGCAAAATAAACCTAACTGGGTGTGAATAGCTAAAGACCCTAGGTCTTCTATTTTGCAATCAATATAGTCAGAAATTCCTTCTTCAACTATTACTCTAGCCGGAACTTGTGATAAGGCATTATACTTTGACTTCCTTTGAATGAAACTTTCTGATTCAATGGATGTACTAGAACTAGTATGAGATGCGAAAGCCATTGTAAAGTATTTCAAGAACACGAAAAATACCTTTAAAATGTGAATTTAGGGCTTCTTGATTCTGCTTCACTCCACTCTCCGTCAGTTGCCAAATCATCACTTTGTGTTCTCCACGACCGTTTGCAAACTGAATTTGAATCTCTTTCAAGACTTGTGAATTTCTTGAAATCTTAGCTCAAATCGCCCTTTCTTCGCTCTGCACTTTGAAAACTTTTCTTTGCTTGAAAACAGATAGTGAGAAATGATTTGAAATATGCTTTTATACATGTCTCTCACCTACCACCATTAATGCTTCTCTATTAGGACATAAACCCTAATTTGCCTTTTTACCATTTTTGGTCTTTTGCCAAGCGACATGTACCACATGCTGGTTAAGGTATTTTACTGGTGTAACCGGGGGTTCACAAAAATTTCACCGTTTTGCTCCCCCTAAGCCTCTTTGGAGCTTAGTTTGCCGGTTCTGATATTTCCACACTAGGTGCACAAATCGGTTCCTCTTCCAACATTGTTGGTTTCTTCCTCTAGGTTTTGTTCATGTCCACTTGAACTATTTCAACATCAATTTCTCCTTCCTGAGTGACCGGTATATCATCAGATATACTCTTTTTGCTTCTGTAGAATCTTGCAATGTCACCCGGTTTGTTACAGTGATAGCAAACCAATCCAGGTGCTCTCCAAGGTCCATTGTTCATGTTTCCATTCTTCCTTCTGCATGTAGCAACAATGTGACCATGTCCATGACAAATCCAACAGTTTGCTCTCCATCCAATTGCCAGTTGATAACCATTGTTGCGTGATTGATAATTGTAAGCATTAAACCGGTTAGGGTTCCACTTCTCAAAAGATTCTGGACCAGCTCCTTGGGTCCTCTGAGGATATCTTCCAGTATTGTTCATGACAGACCTGCATTCAGATGCTCTATGACCAAACTTGTTGCATGCATAACAATGACCATTGAACTTATTGGATCTAGGTACATTGTTAATAAAGTAAGGAAAATTATTGTAGGCTTTGCTCCTACATACATTGGCAGTGTGTCCTTCTTTAAGACTGTTAAAGCAAATAGGTTTGAATTTTTGCTTACCTTTTCCTTTGAGTGCCAGTTGCTTCTTTGATGCTTCAGCATTTGTTCCTGAGGATTCTCCTTCATTATGTCTAGAGAAACCAAGTCCATTGGTATTCTTTACCGATCTAGATGACTCAAGCTTTTGCTCTAGCTTGATAGCACTTTTGCTGAACTTAGCAAGTATTTCTTTTGACTCAGAGAGTTCTTTGGAAATAGCAGTATTTGTCTCCATTAGGCTTGCATTTTCAGAGATGGCTATGTTTAGTTCATCTTGTACTCCTTCTTTCTCCATTCTTCTCTCATGAAGGCAAGCAGTTAGTGCATTAATCTCTTATTTCAGCTTGGAGATCTCATGATCTCTATCCTTTACGAGATCTTCAGCTTTCCTCCTGTTCACAAGCTCTTGACTAAACCAGATAGTCAGTCCTTCCTACTCCTTTCTCAGATTGGAGTTTGAATCATTCAGCTTATTTACTTCTACAATCATGGCTTCCATATTTGCTTCATGTTCAAAACTATTTTTAGATAGCTCCATCAGCTTCTCTGCATGTTATCTCCTTTTAGCTTGAGATGCCTTGTATTTGACCATAAGATCATCATAGGCTTGCTCAAACTGATTGATCCATTGAGTAAGTTCCCTCAAGTTGTATTCCCCCATATCTCTTTCCAAGTGGTTAAACTTATAGAAAGGTAGGCTCTAATACCAATTGATGAATACTAAGAGGGGGGGGTGAATTAGTATGCCAAAAATCTCTATACTTAAACACTTAAATAGTCTGAAGATAAACTGGTAAAACAATTTAATAGACAAACCGGTTATCGCACATGCAAACCAAAATGTAAATAAAGCATTCACCCACAAAAGCAATACAACCATAACACAAGATATTTGATGTGGAAATAGAAATGGGAAAAACCATGGTCAGATGGAACTCACAATTCACTATCTGCAGAATAGAAACCAGACCAGTTAAGGTCTTATGATGTTCTTCACCAGAATAGATCGTGTTAGGAATCTCAATCTCTATTAGGAGATAAGTCCAATTAAAGACTACCTTGCTAGAGGATTTTAGATTCACAGAAGTGAACCACCTTGTTAGAGGATTTTACAAAAGGCTTTTGGGCGTACCTAGTTAAGGGCTACAGACTTGTCAAAGATGTGAGTAATCAACAAGTGTTTGATCTATCTAATAGCACAAACTGTCTGTTTAGATCCAGTATAGTTCATTGCTAATGAATTCCAGCATTACTTCAGTCTTCTCTATCTCTCTCTCAGTTACAACTTGATCTTCTCAGAGAAGATCGCTCTTACAACAACTCAACAACCACCTTAAACCCTAGCACAACATAAACCCTTTCAGTAACAACCTAAAACCCTAGACATGATGTCCTTTTAAAGGAATCTGATTTCATGTCAGTCCAATAGGATTACATCACAATTTCTTAGGTTTAACGAATCTAGAAATACTTAGTAACACAACACAAAAAGCACCGTTAGTGTGTCGGCACCGTCAAACAATCGGTGGATTGGTAACTCATCACAAAATGTCGATTGGTAACTCATCACAGAGTGTTACCGGTTCATACAAAATACCAGTTGCCAGTTTGACAAAAATGAAGACTGGTAAGAATGTGTTTGTAGCATCCTAAAATTGTGACACTTGCAATTTCGACTGCATTTCGGTCTTCACGATGGCGACGCAACACGCAACCTGAATGGAGACCCCAAAACTTGCTCACGACACTGAAAACTGCATTTTTCATGCACCCTGGCCTGAACCTCCTTTGCACCCCGCTGTCCCGGAGGTGGGACCAGAGCGCCCAGCGCCCTGGTCCCTCAGGACCAGGGCGCCCAGCGCCCTGGTCCCTCAGGACCAGGGCGCCCAGCGCCCTGGTCCCTCAGGACCAAGGCGCCCAGCGCCCTGGTCCTCCAGGACCATGGCGCCCAGCGCCCTGGTCCCTGGGTCCTATTTTGGGCCCGGTTTCCTAAGTGGTATCGGGTCTTTTTGATTGCAATTTGGAAATATACTTCCCTGGTCGGCCTAAGGTCGGGAAAATCAGTCTATCAGCCCTAATTGACAAGTATATAAACTACATTTTCCTCTTTCATTCGATATGATGGAAAAGGCGTGGAAACTATACTCAAGCATTCAAGCATTCAAGCAATTGATCATTTCAAGTCTCCATTCAAGGCTAAGTGTTGCATTCAAGTCAAGGATTCAACCATTGAAGAGGAGATCACTTATTACATGCTACATACTACAACATACAACATCTAAACCTTCGCACATAAGGATACAAACATCCTTAGAACAAGGTATTAGTACTTGTTTTACATTACAGTCATTTACATTTACAGCTCTTGCTCATTTCTTGGTTAATTCCAAAACCGGGGTTTGACCTAAAGGCAAACCCCTAATCCCTAACCCCCCATCGTCTTTGCTTTTCTGTGTGTAGGTTGCAGGTACGCGGCTGAGATTGAAGATCTGGAATCCTTGTGCCGTATCGACATTTTACTGCTAATTCCAGGTCCGCAGCTTCATCGACATTTTACTGCTAATTCCAGGTCCCCAGCTTCATCCTATAACCTAAACTCAGTTTATAAGTGAATCTTTATGACTTTCTATGCATTCTTAGCTTAATTTCCTTAATCAACATTCTTTACAAAAGAGGGTAGCTTTGCTTTCCAAACCCTTGAAATTCATCTAGCATCCAATCTTACCTTGTGTGGGATTGGATCTTATGAGTTTCAACCCCTCTTTTGAATGTAAAGTCTTCCCCCTAAGTGAAAACCCATCGAATCCTAGCGAACCTCCCTTCTCTCTCCTCGGAGTTGGAAGAGGGGAGACCAACTGGGGTTCGACAGCGATTTTCCGCTTTACATTTTGGTGAACCCGACGTGAATATCCTTTTTGATTTTTCATGCCTAGATCTGAAATTTTATTCCTTGATTACATTTCCATGTTTGATCTTTTGCAAAATTTTAGAGGTGATTGCATAAAAACCCTAAATTTTCTTTTTGAACATTGGACTTGCGAAATGTTTAATTATTAATGCTTGCTTCAGATCTGCTTTTCTATTATAAATTTTCAATTCATATCTGTACTTTAATTTTGAAAATTAAGTGGTTAAATGTCAAAACCCTAATTTTTGAAACCCTCTTGATTCAACCTTTGTCCGACAATTTGACCAATCAAAACATCTCCAAATCAGCTGTAACTTTGGATTCTGCAATAAAATCACAATATCTTTCATCCCTGAAAATTTGGAAAAAAGTTGCAAGGACCGTGTTGCACTCCGAGCGCCATCGTCCCCGACATTTTTTCCAAAATTTCAGGAGCGAGATCTTGCTGCATTTTCCTGCTAAAATCCAGAATTTTGGCTGATTTTGTCAATTATAACACTTTCAAAATTACAGTCAAAGTTGGTCTTGTGATTGCTTGGTTTAAGGCTCCTAATCATTCAAAAATTATCAAAACTGAAATTTTGTGTCAAAATTGTGTTCTTACTGTCCTAAATCTGAAAAGTGTGTTTTTATTCATTCGAAATTTCAGTGCTTTATTCAAATTCTTGCATTTTGTGGCTTTTGAAATTAAGTGCTTAATTACAACAACCTTGATTTCCGCTTTCAAAATTGAATTTTGCGTGAAATTGAGTCAATTTTCAAAATTCAAAATTTGCATTGCTCTTGACATTCCCTCTAAAATCATAAAATTCAAAATTTCAGTTTCCCTCTCTTTTTCAAAATTCAAAATTTTGCATTTTTCGACAATCTTGATCGGGTTCAATTTTGAGATTGCAACTTTAATTTGGCCTATCTACAGATCGTAAAATCACTCAATTTTTTCAGATTAGCTCTAAAATCATCATACCTTTCATCCCTGCAAATTTCGAAAAAAGTTGCAAGGACCGTGTTGCACTCCGAGCGCCACGGTCCCGAACATTTTTTCCGAAATTTTCGGAGACTGTTGTGATTGCATTTAACAGCTTAAATCTGGAAGATTGGCTGTTTTTACTGAAAATTGCTACCTCTAAATTCAAAATCTTTTCTCTCTCTAGTGCATGAGTTTTACAACAATAAGCCCTACTTATACTGTTCCCGTTAGACGAAGCCGTAGAATTAAGTCTTTCCGAGGTTTAACTACCGAGGAGATGGAACCTAATTTGAATAATCTTTTTAACGAGGACATGGGTAATTCCTCTAATCCTCCGAATGATGAAGAAGCTCTCCATGAAGTTTCTGTTGAACAACTTTCCAAATTGGATAACCAATTTGATGATTTTCACCAATGGATGTCTCATGAGTATCCCGATAGTCAAGCTCTTCCTTTAATTGAGGGTCTAAAACGCATGCTTCAAAGTGATAAGAATGGAATTGATGTTTTGCGTGGTATTGCACATATTGTGGATTTGAATGTGATGCCTATGAAGAGTTGTGTTGAATCTTTAGGTTATACACAACCTCCTACACAAGTCAATCATTCTATTCCTTTGACAACTCCTATTGCTAGTATACCTACCTTTACATCAAACATAATGGCTACCTCTATACAAGATATTCCTCCTGTGATCACTAGTCATGGGGGCAACCCTTCTTCTTCAATCAACCCTCTTCCTTCATTCAATCCAACTTCTTCGTACATTCCTTTAATGAGTGTTCCTATTACATCTTCACAAATGAACATGATGCAAGGGGGCAATTCATTTAACCATTCCATTCCTCATTGTAGTGTTCCTCCTATCCAATCATCCCCTATGGTTGACTATCATAGGGTCCCACCACCTTACTCTTTACCCTCTTTCAATAACATCACACCTCCATCTCAATCTAACACATCCAATATGAATTCTTCGACTGAAGCTACCATTAATAATCTTGCACAAACTGTCTCTTCTTTACAGCAACAAATTGCCTCTATGAATCAATCTAAGTTTAGTGTGCCCACATTTGATGTTGCGAGCCCACTTTCTCTTGACATTGTTCAAGCTATCCCTCCTAAACATGTTGAAATCCTGCATCTGGAGCTTTATAATGGTAAAGGAGATCCTCTAACACATGTTAAGACTTTTCAAACAATTTGTACTGATTTTGCTTACGACCCAAGGTTGCTTGCAAAACTATTCACCAGAACATTAAGAGACAAAGCCCTACAATGGTATTGCTCGTTGCCTTCTTATTCTATTACTTCTTTCGAACAACTTGCAAATGCTTTCATTCAACAATTTCAAAACAATATAAGTCCTAAAGTTACTTTGATTGATTTAATGCATTATAAACAAGGTGTTAAAGAAAAAGTGACTGATTTCATTGGTAGATATAAGCATTTGTATGCTCAAATTTCTTTTCCAGTGCTTGATAATGATATTCAAAGAATCTTTATTTCTAATTTGCAAAAATACATTCGAGACAAACTTCTATTTTCTGAGTTTACTTCTTTCCAACAGTTGTGTGCCACTCTTCACAATTATCAACTGACTGTGAGTCAAATGGAACAATCACATCCTATGGCTCCGAGTGATAAGGGTGATAGCAGTCAACAACCATTTGGGAAGTTTAAACCGAACAGAGATTCCATCAAATTCAATGAAAACATCATCAACAACAATGTGAATGCAGCATCAGGTGTGCCTCCTATTTCTAAATTTTTCAAGAAAGAAAGAAAGTATACTCCTTTGAATGAATCATTGCATGATATTATGAATAAGTTATTGGGACAAAATGTGCTTACTCTTCCTCCTGTGCGACAAATTGATCCTGCAAAGATTACTTCACCTTATTTTGATCACAAAGCTTTTTGTCATTTTCATCGTCAGCCTGGTCATGATACTGAAAAATGTTTTTCTTTAAAGGGTAAAATTCAAGATTTGATTGATAACAATACTATTTCTGTTTCTGGAGTGAATAATAAAGGCAACACATCTGTAGCTCCTCCTAACCAAAATCTTCAGATTTTTACTGATCCATTACCTTCTCATACCTCTCATACCTCTAATGTGATTGAGGCTAATGATTCCTCTTTCTCATCTGATGGTCTTGTGTCTATGACTCCGAATGTGATTAACTTTGTAGAGCAGCACGAAATCCCTAAAGAACCTTCCATCACATTTAACTCTAGTGAAACCATTAGAGCACCTGATGGTCCTTTATACATAGTTGCAAAAGTCAAAAATACACCTTGCCGTGGAGTGCTTATTGATCCTTCGTGCATGGTTAATGTTATTACTGAAGAATTTCTTTTTACTTTGCAATTGAATCAAGTGATCTATGACAAAACAGATGTGATTGTGAAACTATTTGATGCATTTTCTTCTCCTGCAATTGGTTCTATTACATTGCCTATTGAGGTCCATAACAAATCTCTTGATGTGAACTTTGCTATTATTCCATCTTCCGAACAATTTCGTGTGAAGCTTGGCTATCCTTGGCTATCTTCCATGAAAGCTATTGCTTCTCCTATTCATAAGTGTTTGAAATTTCCCCATAATGGTGAAGTTGTTACTGTCAATCATAGTCTCTTTAAACCAGCTGAAAGAACCTCTAGTGTTCCTATTGATTACTTTTGGCCTAAACAATTCCAATCTCTTCCTCCGCGAAGTGATCATCTTTTTAAATCTTATCAAAAGTGGAAAACAGATATGATCCTATCTCTAAGTGAACCTAGAACACCTAAACTTGACATTCCTATCATTCTTGAGAAGGAAATTCTTCCTTTGAAAGACAAAACTAATGTCTTTCCCCAAGAAGATGCCCAACCCGTCCCCATGGATGTAACTATGTCTATGCCTAATAAATCTTCTAAGAGTAGATCTATACCTCCTCGTCATGATGGACTTGGTCTTCTCCCTAAACCAAAAATTCCTCCTTTATATGGAGCGGTTCCTCCTCCTTCCTTTTATAGAGAGAAGAGACCTTCTTCTTCTCCTATTATCCAGCCTAAGAGACCACAACCTAAACATCCAAGTGATAAGGATGAGAACATTCCTCCTTCTCTATCTTCTACACTTCCTACTAAGACTAGACGTAATCGTTCTGCACGCGAATGTCGACGAAAGCGTCGTCTTAGGGCTCAAGCAGCTGCTTCTCAAACTTTGTAATCTCCAAAAACACCTTCAACAAGCATTATTCCATTTTCTCCTCAGCCGGATATTGAGCCTAAATCTCCTAAACATAAGATGCATGATGGTCTTGATCCTGTGCGAGTTAAAGATCCTATTTTTATAAATCTTGATGATGATATAGATGAAAATGTTATGCATGATGAAAATGTTACTCCTCTTGCTTCTGATAGTGAATATGAACTTGTTGATGTTGATAACCATTTATCTAATGAATTTTCTAAAGCACTTATCCTAGCTCCTAGACAAGAACAACGTGGCTTGGAACATGCACATAGCCCTTGTTTGGATCTTGTGATAGCTCCATCTGCTGTGTTGGATGTTCCTCCTCTAGCGTGTTCCCTGCCTTCCTGAAACATTGATCAGCAAGATCGGGGGGTAGATGACGTGCTAGACTAGTTACATTAGCATGGCAGATTCTCTCCCCCTCTCTTTTGTTACTTCTTCTATATGTTATTCTCATTCTTCTATTTGTCGTCCTTAGTGTTGTCTACTTGAGGACGATGCAAAGCATTGAGATCTCTTTGGTCTCTCTCATGTTGACTCAAAAGACACGTGTTCCCTTCTTCTAGGTGACCTTCCTTGATTGGGGAATGAAGAACAATTATGCATACATACATATGATATATACATGACTTATCATACAGCATACTGACCCCGAGGAAAGAGAAGTCACCTCGTGCTTTGTGTTTGTGTTCATTATCCTTGGGTTTATCTCACACTTGGGGGCTAAATCCTTGTGGTAACGTGCTCCTTTGCTTTCTCGTTTCCTATGTGTATCACTATGTTAAAACAATCACCCCCGTTGAGGCGTGTGCGATCGCTTTAACGTAGGGGGGCATACACCCTGTCTATCCTTTCAAAGATACTTGAAAATTTCTTGGCAAACTTAGCTTTGTCTTGAAAATTTTTGGTATTTCTTTTTGCATGACTCATAGTGAGGGAACCTTACTACTGACAGTCATGGTTCTCCCTCGTGATCTTCCCTTTTACTTTGTCAATCGAAGTCGTAAGATCCTTAGTCCACTGGGGGCTTGGTGTGTCTTGCCTCCTTGACGTGGTGAAAGTCTTTCAATGTTGTTTCCTTGTACTTTACCGGAAGTATGAGCATACATACTCCCGCTAAAGTGGGGGCTAAATGTAGCGTCCTAAAATTGCGACACTTGCAATTTCGACTGCATTTCGGTCTTCACGATGGCGACGCAACACGCAACCTGAATGGAGACCCCAAAACTTGCTCACGACACTGAAAACTGCATTTTTCATGCACCCTGGCCTGAACCTCCTTTGCACCCCGCTGTCCCGGAGGTGGGACCAGAGCGCCCAGCGCCCTGGTCCCTCAGGACCAGGACGCCCAGTGCCCTGGTCCCTCAGGACCAAGGCGCCCAGCACCCTGGTCCTCCAGGACCATGGCGCCCAGCGCCCTGGTCCTCCAGGACCATGGCGCCCAGCGCCCTGGTCCCTGGGTCCTATTTTGGGCCCGGTTTCCTAAGTGGTATCGGGTCTTTTTTATTGCAATTTGGAAATATACTTCCCTGGTCGGCCTAAGGTTGGAAAAATCAGTCTATCAACCCTAATTGACAAGTATATAAACTACATTTTCCTCTTTCATTCGATATGATGGAAAAGGCGTGGAAACTATACTCAAGCATTCAAGCATTCAAGCAATTGATCATTTCAAGTCTCCATTCAAGGCTAAGTGTTGCATTCAAGTCAAGGATTCAACCATTGAAGAGGAGATCACTTATTACATGCTACATACTACAACATACAACATCTAAACCTTCGCACATAAGGATACAAACATCCTTAGAACAAGGTATTAGTACTTGTTTTACATTACAGTCATTTACATTTACAGCTCTTGCTCATTTCTTGGTTAATTCCAAAACTGGGGTTTGACCTAAAGGCAAACCCCTAATCCCTAACCCCCCATCGTCTTCGCTTTTCTGTGTGTAGGTTGCAGGTACGCGGCTGAGATTGAAGATCTGGAATCCTTGTGCAGAGACGAACCGATCCCCCTTCGTTTCGCGGATTTTTCGGAGGACCGTGGCGCCGGGCGCCATCGTCCTGACAACTTTTGCTCAAATTTGCAGGACAGCGCCGTATCGACATTTTACTGCTAATTCCAGGTCCGCAGCTTCATCCTATAACCTAAACTCAGTTTATAAGCGAATCTTTATGACTTTCTATGCATTCTTAGCTTAATTTCCTTAATCAACATTCTTTACAAAAGAGGGTAGCTTTGCTTTCCAAACCCTTGAAATTCATCTAGCATCCAATCTTACCTTGTGTGGGATTGGATCTTATGAGTTTCAACCCCTCTTTTGAATGTAAAGTCTTCCCCCTAAGTGAAAACCCATCGAATCCTAGCGAACCTCCCTTCTCTCTCCTCGGAGTTGGAAGAGGGGAGACCAACTGGGGTTCGACAGCGATTTTCCGCTTTACAGTGTTATGCCACTTTGCTCCCTCGTACCGCTTGAGATCTACAAACCTCTTGGGGTCAACATGCCGCTTCAGACCGAGAAACACATTCTACAAAATCACCAATAGTCTAAAGACTAGAGTACAAAATACTGGTTGGAACAGATACCGGTTTAGCTCTAGCTCATACATATAAAGGGGATCTCAATACAAGTGTGTGTCCATCAATGACAATCACAACATAAACATCAAAAATTCCAACACAAAGAGGGCATCACAGAACACCAGTATGTATGAGGAAAACCCAAGATAGGAAAAACGTTGATGAGCAATGCTACTGGAGTCTACTACTCCAATCCAACCTCACAATGATAAACTATTACAATGGTTAGGGCACCAACCCAAGGAGCACCAACCCCTTTATATAGGACACCAACTCAACTAGCCCTTGATTTAGGGCACCAACCCAGCAAGCACCAACCCCTGTACCGAGCTACAACTTAGTGTTCACAATGAAAACATCAATTACAAAAGTAGTTGTCTTGTTACAAGTGAATCTCGCAACCATTTCATATACCTTACTCTGTTGGTGAGATACTTTCTCTCCTACACCAACTCACTCTTCTGATGCTCTTTGCTATTGCTTAACTACCGATAAACTCTACCAGTACACATCTCCTCTTCTTCTACTCTAGTGGATCTCCACCTTACTCTTTTCTCATCACTAGTACAATACTTTTCCATTTTTCTATCTACCTTCTCTGCAACTTCCTTCTGTGAATCAAGGGTTCTCAATCTTTTTCTTTTAACAACCTAGATGTGAATATCGGTTATGGGATGTAACATAATTCAAACTTACCAGTTAGTGGAGAGCCCAACACAAAGTGTAAATACACATAGAGGGCATCACATAACACTAGTATGTACGAGGAAAACCCAAGATAGGAAAAACCTCGGTGAGAAATGCTATTGGAGTCTACTACTCCAATCTAGCCTCACAATGAAAAAATGTTACAATGGTTAGGGCACCAACCCAAGGAGCACCAACCCCTTGATTTAGGACACAAACTAAAGGAGCACTAGCCCTTGATTTAGGGCACTAACCCAGCAAGCACCAACCCCTAACTTGTTTATGGGAAACAAATCAAAGGAGCTACAACCCCTATACTGAGCTACAACTTAGTGTTCACAATGAAAACATCAATTACAAAAGTAGTTGTCTTGTTACAAGTGAATCTTGCAACCATTTCATATACCTTACTCTGTCGATGAGATACTTTCTCTCTTGCACCGACTCACTCTTCTGTTGCTCTCAGCTGTTGCTTAACTACCCATAAACTCTACCAGTACACATCTCCTCTTCTTCTGCTCTAGTGGATCTCCACCTTACTCTTTTCTCATCACTGGTACAATACTTTGCCATTTTTTCATCTTCCTTCTCTTCTGCTCTACTAGTATGGACACTACTGGTTCTTCTCTTCTATTAGTTGAACACTTCAACTAGGTTCACCCTCACACTTAGACTCTTCTCAGATACTCGATGAGTACTTGATTGGTTTTATCTTACATGCAAAAGTAACACTCAATCACTTCACAACAACACTGTATTCTTCTCTTTAGCAACAACTTAACTATGTCTTTGGCTTGCATATTTATAGCCTGGTTTTCCCACCAAAAGCCTATTCAAATTCTAGGTAGTTAGAGTTTCCTCATCATCCTTGAGGAAAACCAAATACAATCAGATCTTCCCCGATCTAATCTCTTTGACAACCAATAGTACACCTTCACCGTTATTGTATCTTCTTGATCATGCCTTCTATCTCTGGTGATCTAGTTGTTCCCTTATCGACTCATTTCTTGGTCAACCAACAAGATTGATCTTGTTGTTTCCTTCATCTATCTTGATCTCCTCAATCACTCTTAACTGGCTCTAAGTTGTCCTCCAGACCTTGAGCTATAAACCTCTATAACAACATTGTAACACATCCTATGATTTGTGGGATCTTCCATTAATGTTAACCAACTCTGCAACCACCTCGTCGATGTACATTCCTTCTTCATCCAAATACAAGTTTGCCACCTTGACTCCATGTGGCATCCATGTCGACCAACTGCCAGCTTGACTCTTCATGTCAGTCCAGATAGGATCAGTGACTAAACACTCTATTGGTTCCTCTATCTTGCCAGTTTACTAGCTCTACTGATATCTCACATTCTACTGGTTCACTCATCATGTCTGCACATTGCTAAACTGCTAGTGGAACACCAAAACAAGTCTCCAAACATGTCTATCCAAAGAATGCTCATTCCCATCAAGTGGAAGGTCATCTATATCTACACCTTGTCCATATTACTGGTGGACTTACATATCGGTAAGCACTCTTGTTGACACTATGTCATCAATCTTCCACAGACTCTACCTTCAGTCATGTGACATTCCTCTATTTGCATCTGCTCAACCTTGCCTTCTCCATGATCAACTTGGACCATATCACTATCAGTTGGTCAAGTTTACAAACCCATCACTTCTTCATCTATACTGGCATCTCAACATGCCTTCTCAGTTGGTCGAGTGCATATCCCTGATTTCATGTACTTGAGGCATTCCTTTGTTTCACTGGTAGGTCTGGTGTGAACCTCCAGACACTTGCCTTCACATCTTCTTCCTTATCTCACAGAACCATGATGCACACTATGCATAATAGGAGATAAGCTCCACATACCAATGGAGTGACACCATCTGCTTTCTACAATGTACTCATGTGACTTCCCTATTTATGTAGTATATCTACAAACAGGCACATGTGATCTAATGTTGGCACATTCATTGTCATTCATATCTTCCCTTAGTGACTACATCTTCATTCGATGGGAGTCCTGCTATTCTGCAACCTCACATCATACCTATGATCTATTCATTCTTCTCTTCTAGTGTTGATGTGATTCAGGTAACATTATGCCTCTTCATCACAAACACCATCCAAGCATTCTGCTCATTGTTAACACTTCACTTTCCAATTGACATACTCTTCTTGCTAGTGATACACTATACTGGTATCAATCATCTTACCATTCCATCCACACAAGTGAGGCACTAACTTGTGTACTGCTGTCTCCCGGGGTCATCTTCCTTACCTTACCAGTGATCTGAAACACAAGGTGATATCAAAGATATCACATTTTGTACTCCTTCATAACAGTGTTGCACATACATCTCTTCTACCAATAGTCATCCCATATCGGTTGACATCAATGACAACACAATACCAACAATCTCCCACTTTGGCATTGATGTCAACACATGTAGTATTTGACTTACTACATAGTCTTTCTCCCCCTTACTGTAATCTATGGATTCTCACACATGTAGTATGTGGTATACTATACAATCCTTCTCCCCCATTGGAAACAATGGAAAAGGGCACTATTAGGATATCATTCCTCCATGTATTTATCAGTCACTGACATAATTCTTTCTATCCTATTTCTTTCCCAGATGCATCTCCTCCTTTGATATCGACTATTACATTTTGTTACATTTTCTCAAGTTACAACACTTGAGATGGGGGATTCAACTATCAACTGACAACAATTGAGCATGCAAATTTTATACCATTTGCTAAACTACTCAATTGCAGAGAGATGTGTCAGTGAACACTACTCACCTGTTGGTCTACCTGCAACACCTTTTGTTTGATCCCAGATATATTTTGGAATCAAATGTGATTGTACTATCAATACAACCAGCCAATTGACTAATAGACACCCCTTACAATGAAAGTTTTTTTGATATTCCTACTATAACTTTTCACCATCTACAGTCTTGGGTAGTCAGAATCCATATAATTTCAAGCATGTCGGATCTACATCATGAGAACTTAAACTCCCCCTAAGCCATACATCTCAAGTTCTTATCTCTAGTCAGATACAATATCGAGACTCCAATCTCCTCCATATATTAGTTTAGCTATGCATATGTGATCCTCTGATTATCCTTTAACTCCATTGTATCCACCACAACCTATGACATGATCTTGGATCTACACAATGGTAGTCAATGTTATCATCATTCCAAGAATTAAAATGGTTAGCCTAAAAAAATGTAAGCCTGCGTGATCAACAACCAGGCCAATCATATATCATTTAGGTCCTCGTCAATACCACCTAATACATAGACACCTCATTCTATGCTACTGGGGATAATGCAATGAACTTACAACTTCATTTTCCTACTTAACTTGCTAGCATAGATGTCAGTAACATTCTGCACATACCAGTTAACATCTGATTCCAATTATTAACCACCACTTATTGACACATGCAATAGTGATCCAAAACTGATTTGTAGGTGTGTAGTTAAGGAAGCCTCTACACACACTTATCATTTCATTTCCATCCTTCATACTGGCAACAACATGTTTTTCCATGTTGCCTTCTTCACTAAGGGGGCGAATGATAAATTCAATGTGCTACTCCCCCTAAGATCCTACATATTCTTTAGGCCTTAGGAGATATCACTTGTGCAACGAGTGCACAATGTCGTTCGATGGTCTTCTTCCTCTAAGCCTTCTTGGTCTCATTCTTCTTCCCATTTTCAAGCATGGGAGCAGGTCTTTCTTTCTTCGGTTGATGAGTCCTTACTTTCTTGGACTTTGTATTACACACAGAAGTAGTGCTATAGTAGCATACAACATCTATCCCAACTTCCTGATTGGGGAACCTCTTAACATACCAGTTTGACCATCTTCTCTTGGTTATGTTGTTGTGTCTAGCAACATAAATCTGTTATCCTCTTGCTCCTATAGGAAGATTTCTCCTTTGGTTCCCTACAGGTCTTTGACTTCCATATGGTCTAAAATCACCCTTCTGCAGAGCATAGTTATACCGGCCACCATGTGACTTCAGGTTCCTCTTCCTACACTCAAACTCTCTATGGCTATAACCATTGTAGTTACGACAAACAAAATTTGCATAATCAAGAGAGGGGACATGCATGTATCTACTCTTGGATACATTTTTCTCATATGCATGTTGTCTATGAGATCCTAGATTATTCCTTCTAGATCTCTTTCTACATTATTCTTCTCTATGGCCATAAGTATTACATGCAAAGCAGTAACCGGTAAAGGATGGAATATGAATTACAAATTTATTTTACGATGCATGAGGAGATCTTATCGGTTTAGCATCTCCATTTCTTCTTCTTTAAGAATGGATCCATGGTTGTACATTCTATGCAGCTCTTCCATCTGGTCTCTTCTTCTCCCACACTTGCTTTGCCTTGTGGGTGGTAGCATTTCTTTATCCTCTGTTGGTAGGAGGTCTTCTTTGCTGGCTTCTCATGTTCTTGACACTGGTAAAGATGTCTTCTCCTATTTTCCCTTTACCTTTGGGATCTAAATTGTTCCTCCTTGCAACACTGATCTTCTTTCTTGCTTGCTAGTTTTCACTAGTTGTATTTAGATCAACCTTCTTCCAGGGAGCATTTCTGACTGTGAATGTTTGTCCCTTGTTTTCTCTATTCAAGGAGACAAACTGAATGTCATTGTGGGGGACATTCTTGTTGGTGGACCATTCACTGACACCACTTCCTAAACCTTTGGTGTCCTTGGCATCCTTTTGCTTCTTCAACATCTTGTGCAAGGCATCACTGCTGCCATTAAACCAGATTCTTACCTTGAGCTCATCCTGATATTTCTCAAGGTCATTCTAGAGAACCTCCATTTCTCCAAGCAGCTTTTGATATTCTTCATTTTTAACTTCTAGCCTAGATGCTAGATCTTCACACCAACACTCCTCGGTATCTTCCTTGTGAAACTTCAACTCTGAGATATATTTCTCATATTCCTCAAGGCATTTTGATAGCCTATTTTGCTCTACTATAGTAGCATGCTTGAATACATTGTATTTCCTTCTAACTCTACTGAGTTCTTCAAGTGAATTTACAAGTTCTCCTTCAAGCTCAACTTCTTCCTCCTCTTCTTCTTCTCCTTCACTATCAAATAGATCTTGATGACTAGATCTATCTGCTTTGTCTCCTTCCACATCATCACTACCAAACACATCTTGTCGGTGGGATATATTTTCCTTATCACTTTCAGATGTATCCACCCTATCTTCAGATCGTTGAGCCATGAAGATATTGGTTCCTTCTTCATCAATGTTGCGACTGCTAGTGGATATTCCTTCATCATCTTCATGTGTATCTACTACATTGTTCTTCTCACTTCCACACACTGATCCAGTGGTGCAGGGTTCATTTCCATAGAGCTTCCTTAGTCTATCCCATAGACTCTTTGTCAATTTACACATCCACCTATGAAGAGACATCATCACTGAGCCCACTGAATATATCCTTCATGGCTTCTTCATTACACATACATCTTCTTTCTTCTTTAGTGTCGATGGGTTAACATGTATTCCTAGGGAGACCATTGATAACCGTCATCCATACATCAAACCCTAGAAAGGATAGGAAGACTTCCATTCTACAACTCCAAATAGAATAGTTTGAACCATCAAACACAAGAGCAGGGATTGACACTAAACAAACCATTGTATCCTTAAGCTCAAATCTACCCAAGCTGGAGAAATCTTGTTTAACTTGGAACCTATTCTCTGATGCCAATTGTTAGACAAAATGTACCACTGAGAGAGGGGTGAATCAGTGGTTCTCAATCTTTTTCTTTTAACAACCTAGATGTGAATATTGGTTATGGGATCCAACATCATACAGACTTACTCGTTAGTAGAGAGACCAACACAAAGTGTAAACACGCATAGAGGACATCACATAACACCAGTATGTACGACAAAAACCCAAGATTGGAAAAACCTCGATGAGCAATGTTGCTGGAGTCTACTGCTCCAATCTAGCCTCACAATGAAAAACTCTTACAATGTTTAGGGCACCAACCCAAGGAGAACCAACCCCTTGATTTATGGTGCCAACCCAAGGAGTACCAACCCCTGATTTAGGGAACCAACCCAAAGAGCACCAACCCCTAACTTGTTTATGGGCAACAACCCAAAGGAGATACAACCCCTGCACCGAGCTACAACTTAGTGTTCACAATGAAAACATCAATTACAAAATTAGTTGTCTTGTTAGAAGTTAATCTTGCAACCATTTCATATACCTTACTTTGTCGGTGAGATACTTTCTCTCCTGCACGACTCACTCCTATACTACTCTCATTTGCTGCTTAGCTATTGGTAAACTCTACCAACACATATCTCCTCTTCTTCTTCTCTACCGGATCTCTAACTTACTCTCTACTTATCATAGGTACAATACTTTGTCGGTTTTCTATCTACCTTCTCTATATCTTCCTTCTCTTCTGCTTTACTGGTATGGACACTACCGGTTCTACTCTTCTACTGATTGAACACTTCAACCAAGTTCACCCTCACACTCAGTCTCTTCTTACATACTCAATGAGTACTTGACTAATTTTCTCTTACATGCAGAAGTAACACTCAATCACTTTGCAACAGTACTATATTCATCACTTTAGTAGTAACATAACTATGTCTTTGCCCTACATATTTATAGCCTAGTTTTCTCGCCAAAAGCCTATTCAAATTCTAGGTAGTTAGGGTTTCCTCATCATCCTTGAGGAAAACCAAATCCAATTAGATCTTCCTCGATCTAATCTCTCTGACTGCCAATAGTACACCTTTTCCATTATCGCACCTTCTTGATCACGCCTTCTATCTCTGGCGATCTACTTTTTCCCTTATCTACTGATTCCTTGGTAAAAAGCCAAGATCGGTCTTGATTTTTCTTTCATCCATCTCGATCTCCTTAATCACTCTTAGCTAGCTCTAAGTTTTCCTCTAGACCTCAAGCCGCAAACCTCTATAACAACACTCTAACACATCCCATGATTTGTGGGATCTTCCATTAATGTCGACCAACTCTACAACTACCCCGTTGGTGTACATTCCTTCTTCATCTAAATCCAGGTTCACCACCTTGACTCCATGTGGCATCCATATCGACCAATTGCTAGCTTGACTCTTCATTTCAGTCCAGATAGGATCACCAACTAAACACTCTACCAGTTCCTCTATCCTGTCGTTTTACTAGCTCTGCCAGTATCTCACATTCTACTAGTTCACTCATCATGTCTGCACATTGCTGAACTACTGATGGAACACCAAAACATGTCTCCAGACATGTCTATCTAGAGAATGCTCATTCCCATCAAGTGTGAGATCATCTATATCTGTACCTTGTCCATATTACTGGTAGACTTAAATATTGGTAAGCACCCTTGATGACACTAAGTCACCAATCTTCCACAGACTCTACCTTTAATCATGCCACATTCCTCTGTTTGCATCTACTTAGCCTTGCCTTCTCCTTGATTAGCTCGAACCATATCACTACTAGTTTGTCAAGTTGATAGACCCATAACTTCTCCATCTATACTGGCATCTCAACATGCCTTCTCAGTTGGTCCAATGCATATCCTTGATTTCATGAACTAGAGGCATTCCTTTGTTTCACCGATAGGTTTGGTGTGAACCTCCAAAAACTTGCCTTCATGTCTTCTTCCTTATCTCATAGAACTATGATGCACACTATGCATAATAGGAGATAAGCTCCACATAGTAGTGGAGTGACACCATCTTCTTTCTACAATGTACTCATGTGACTTCTTTGTTTATGCATCATATCTACAAAAAGGCACATGTAATCTGGTGTTGGCACATTCATTGTCTGTCATCTCATCCCTTGGTGACTGCATCTTCATCCGGTGGGATTCCTATTGTTCTGTAACCTCACCACATACCTATGATCTGTTCATTCTTCTCTTCCAGTGTTGATGTGATTCAAGTAACATTCAACCTCAGCACTTCCAATCTCATACATTAGTGTTATACTAGCAACATATTCAGACAATGAGTTAGCAACATTGCTCATACAATGAGTCAGTACTTCCAATCTCATACATTAGTGTTATACTAGAAACATACATTAGTGTTGATGTGATTCAGGTAACATTCAGACTCATTGTAAGCACTGACAATCTCATACATTAGTGTTACATTAGTGTAAACTAGCAAGTGAAGTGCTGCCAACATTAAGAGGTATTTTTCCTTTTATTTCTCCAATAACTTTTCCATTAGTTTGTCAAATTTATCATCTTGTTCAAGATCTCTAATAGTGTTATTGACTGCCTCTTCATCAACATCTGTGTATCCAAAAGTTTGAAATATTGAGTCTTCTTCTTCGATTTGTTTTTGCTATCTTCTAAACTGCTCGTGTTGAGCTCTAGTCCAAATTGGCATGTGATTGATTCAAAAAATTCCCAATTTTTGACCTTCTAAATACAACTCAATAAGTGATTATTGGTTTAGGAAGATAAGCTTTGTTGATTTTACCACTGTTATTAGTGACTTGTGATAAAACATCTCTTTGTTGAAAAGAACATCCTTACAAAAGTTCTCTATCAAATTATGTTATGTAACCACATAAATAGTGATGAAAACGGTGTAGTAATATCCTATATTTTAACAAGATTTTGTGATTTATATACAAGAATCTTATCCTCTTCAGAGTAGCCCTATAACTAGGTTTTCTTTTCTTAAGGTGATATTTAAGAGTCATATAAGCATATGATGGTATAAAAGTTTGTTAGACTCCAATGTAAGTGCAATTATTATTTTGAGATAACCTAGGTTCAAAATATGAACGATATATCCAAGATAATGAACAAAGATTAACAAGATCTAGTTTCATGATAGAGGATTTTATGTATCTTGATGAGAAACAGATAATAATGTTGATCTTTTTGCACTTAAGATGGTTGAATCACTAACTTGTTGAATGTTTATGCTTATAAAACCTTTGGAAATAACCTATTTGATTGGTAACCTAATTATCTAACTAGTTTAAAGACCTATGATAGTTGAAGACAAATCTACTTGAAAAAAGGGGTATTTGAAAATGATATTAAATTTTTGGTGTGATATGCAAAAATACCTTCTGTTTCAGATGTAGGAAAACATTTGCGCTAACCTATTTTTCAAAAGCGCCAATCTACATGATAAATGCACTACTCTGTGTGATAAATTCGTTGCTTTGTAGAATAAAAGCATTGAACTATGGTGTAAAAGCACAGTTTCATGTTCAAAAGAACTATTCCAATGATCAAATGCATGATTCTAAGGGATAAAAACATCTCACTATTATTTAAAAGCAATGTTTTGTTGGTCAAAAACATTGTTCTATGCAACAAATGCGCGATTCTGACTATTTTAAAAAATATTTTCAATTTTTCCAGCAAGTTGTTGGATTTTTTCTCAATTCAGACTGCTGGATTTTTCAAGTTTTTGACCATTTTGAGAATGTTTCTGTAGACAAAAAAGACATAATGTTTTGGAAATTAAAGTGCACAAGAAAGCACAAATCCTATGGTAGGTCAAGACAATAATTGTTGAATCTCACATGGGGTTTTCCTTGAGGCTACACTATTTAGAGTGGATATTTAGGTGCTTGACCCAATTGGCTCCACCCTTGACACTCACTTCTCTGAGGCAGCCAAGCACTAGTTTCCATGAAAACTCCCCATGGAAAACTTCATATCTCTACGAAGGACCGTATGTGTGTGAGTCGCTTCAGAGGTCGCACCTCATGCGCTAACAATTAGAAGGATTTTGGTAGCAAATACAAAACATTTTTAGTAAGGGCTTCTGGTCATGTGACCATACATGTGGCACTTTAAACTCTGTAAATACATAAGGTTCCCAACCTATAGAGGTTATGCTCCATAGGGTTTATGGGGAGACATAGTGTCGGTATGAACTAATAAGCAAATATTGTTCATGACTTTTGTCAGAGACACGATTTATATAGAGTGGATCAGAAGGATTCAGTATTAGCCTATTTCCACTTGGGTCGTTCCCCTCTAACTACCCCCCCAAGGTAGCTTGGGAAGGAAGGCCCTCTAAAGATTACACATTAAGGAAGTAGGTCTGGTTTTCTGATCACCGTATGAGAGTGAGAGCATACTCGCCTACTACTTCAATAGAGATAGAAGACAAAGGTTTATTTTAAGCCTTCTAAGAATCTATGTGCAACCACTTTAAGCAGAACACTCAAATGCAAGTTGCATGTTGTTGATTATCCTCCCAGTTAAACTAGATGAGCAAGATATGATGTTTTACTTGAAAAAACCTTAATTTAGCTAAGTGAGGAAATGCATGAAATTTTCTCAAAATGAACCCTTCACCCACAAATGTCAGTAGTTTTCAAATTCTTAAGTCTTGGACATTTGGACCTACAAAATTGTTAGCTTTTAAATAAAAAAATTCAAATTTCACCCACTGACAAAACCAAAGTGCTAAAACTACAAAAGCACTATCCTAATAAGCAAAAGTGCTATCCTAGATGGGGAAAGTGCTATCCTATACAACAAAAGCGCTAACTTGTACAAAAAAGACGCTAACCTATTTCTTGAATGCATGAATTCATGATTAAAAGCATTATTCTATTTAAAACATGCATTAACCTAAGTGATAAAATCTCTAACCTACTTAACATATGTGTTGTCAAATTTCACAGATGTGTGAAACTGACTTACAAAACCATTAAATTGGTTCTGCGAGAATAAGACATGATATTAGAAAGCTAAGTGCGAGGCTTGAGCCCCACGATGGGTGTCAAAAATGTTGAGGCTAAAGTTGAACTCTAGAGAAACGTCATGAAACTTGTTAGTCCATCATGAGATATAAAAGAAAGCTACATGAAAACTTAGCTTCAACCAATGAAATAACATGAAATAAAAATAAATAAAAGAGATTATACCTTTATGATTTATGTCTCATTCTGTCCTAACTCCACTGTTCTTGGTTGCAGATGATTTTTCTCTCAAACAAGCATTGGTAGCTTCCAAGATGGCATATGAAGAATGGACTGCCAGTTAACTGATACTACAATATGCATATGCAAATTATTTAAGCTAACATGATATTAAGCTATGAAAAAAATTCTAAAATTGCTATTTGCTTCAAACTCAAACTCACGGATGCAAGATAAAAACTCCTAGAATGACTATAAGATTAGCTATTAATTTCAAAATATCTTAGGAGACCTCTTTTTATAGATTTTTTAGTGTAAGAGATTAGGTGGCAAAGATCAACGATCATGATCAAATCTTACAAATTGGATGGCTATGAGTAAGAAGCTGAATGTTGAGAGAAAGGGGGAAGGAGAAGACAAGTGTCACTCACCTCACCTTGACTAAGTTGAAGACTTGAGAGGATATAGCATAGTTGGAGAAGATGCAGGAATGAGAAGACAAGTGGACTCAAGTCCTCCTAAGATATAGGGATGTTATAGAGAATATAGAAGAAGGTTAGGAAATATATGTACGTACATAATATTTCATTTATTTTGAAAGTTGGAGATAAGTGGATAATAAATGATTTAATTTAATTTAATTTTGTTAAACTAATTTAACCACATGATGGATGAGTTGGCAAAGTGGAGATGGAAAGGTGAGTTGGAAAATGGATTAAATATGTTGGTATTTTCATGAAGATTGTATTAATGCAATTTAAGTGTTGTCATTGATGTCAAAATTGTAACCGGTAATGGAAGTTGTTATGCAACCAGTAGTTGAGTAAGTGAAGGAAACCAATATTACTTAAGAAGCAGTGAGATCAACTGGTAACCCTACCTGTTGATGTGCCAAACCCTAACCGATGGAGCTAGGTGAATCAGTTGTGTTGATCTATGATCAAATGGTGATCGAAGGTGATCATAACACACATGCATGATGCATGTGATGAGTTTCAAAGTTGTTTTGGCACATAGAAATAACTGTTTTATCTTGGGAATGAGCGAGTGCATTGCATGGAGAGGAAACCGCATGATGAGTTACATGACTCAAGGAAGTGGTGATCAAGGAGCGGTCGAGGTTGTCTTGTACAATGTGAAATGATTTCTATGTGATCTAATGGTCATGTTTGAACCGATTTGTTTGTAATCTCTATGAGATCTGATCAAGCAAAGTAGTGCTATTTACTAGATCAACAAAACCCTGTTGTTCTCTAACGATTATAACAAATAAATCCCTTAATTGGGTAAGCTTTAATAGGCTTAGTGCTTTCTAAATCCTTTAACCAGCTAATCCATTAGCTTCGATTTCAAATCCTCTATCAAGGTTACTCTTAATAGGGTATTATGTTTAACAGGGCATTGTAGTCAATCCCTTAACCGGGTGGTCCTTAACAGGATCTATTCCTAACGGGACATTTTTGTAAAGCTTCTAACAAGGCTTGGCTCCTAACAGGGTGAACTTTAGAAGAGTTTAGAATACTTGTGTGTATTCATCCCCACTGTGGTTTTTCCGTTTTGGGTTTCCACGTCAAAAATCATTGTATCGAGTGGTGAATGGTTTTTGTGGTTATGTTTTGATATGGTTAATTTGTTTAATTGGTAAATCCACTTAGATGTCTTAAGATGACTGACAGTAATTGAAAATGTGCTTTTACTATTGTTAGTAAAGTGGTTTGATGTTTTGGTTTAATGGTTTCAGAGTTTCAGATCAACTATACTATTATTTTGGTATGCCAATCAACTAGTTAACTTGACAATGCAGTTGCAGTTTCTAGTTCAGAGATTGATTTATGAGTTGGGTTTTGAGTTTAGTGAAAGTTTAGTTTGTTATTCTATCTACTGATTCACCCCCCTCCCCTCTTAGTAGTTGTCTAGATCCTTATTGATTCATCATATCATTAAAATAATTAAGAAACTATTTAATTAATGAGACTATAAGATAGTAGATAGAGGAATAATGAAATATTAGATATTTAATTAATTTATTAGAAGAAAATGATATAACAAATTAATTGATAAAATGTTTCAATTAAATTAATTAATAGAAGAATATAAGTAAATTAAATAAATTAATCTTTTCAAATTAACTATTTAATAGACAAATGTGCTTAACCGGAACTATCATCAAGCATTTGCAAATTCTATTATTATAGTTCATTTCTTCTATATTGTAGTTTGAATCTTGTTGAAAGTCAATGAGACTTCCTTGAGGGTTGTAGCCTTCTGGGTTGTTATATTTGAGAAGTGAGCTCTAGGCAGTGTTCCTGAATGCCAATGCATTCCCCATCGTAATATTTTCACATAATATAGCAGAGTATCATCTTATTGTGGGTAGGTTCCCACTATGGTTTTTCACTTAACTAGGTTTTCCAAGCAAAAATCTTGGTGTTGTGTGTTGTGCTATCAATTTTCTTATCCTTTTTGTTGTTGCAGTTTACCATATTTGTATTTGTGGCTGAGTTTGTAGATATAGTAGAAAACTAATTCACCCCTGCCCCCCTTTCAGTTTTCTCTCATTATTATTGCCAACAAGAGTCTCTTTCACGTTGTCTATGGATTTAGTCCAAGAGGTGTTCATGAATTATGAGGTAGTATATAACTTTAGGAAGAAAAAGTGTTGTAGTTGAAGACTATACATAATAGTTACAAGAATACACAATGAAATTAAGTAAACATTGCAAGCAAGCACAAATAAATACAAAGAGAATATTGACTTAAAAAGAAGTGATTCAAGAGTTTGAGGTGAGAGAATTGGCCTTGGATCACCTACAAAAGGAGAGGTTTCCTCAAGGTTCTTACGCCAAGATAGAATTAAAAAATATTGGACCATGTAAGGTGCTCAAGAAGTTTAAAATCAATAAATATGAAATAGAATTTCCATTGGGGTTTGATGTTTTACTAATTTTTAATGTGGTTGATCCATGTTATTTTCATGAAGGGGAAACAAATGGAGGAAATGGTAAGATTTTTAAATCATAACAATATGAGAGAAACAATTCTTAGTAAACAAAAATGAAGTAGTAAAAGTAATTGATTCCAGGATGGTATGGAAGACATGGGTTAAAGTGTACATGGAATATTTGGTCAAATGCAAGGGGAAAAATATTAAAGAGGGAACATGGGTAGTGGCTCCACAATTTACCATGCTTGGAATACCTTTACCAAATTTCTCACACAACCCAAAAGTCAAGTAAACCCTTGTGGTAGGATAACACCATAAAATAATCCTTCTTAAAGAAGGCAATACATGCTATATCTCTAAGAGATCCCAAATATAATATCATACTTTACGCACCTCCCTACAATGATAATCGTTGCCTTTATATAAGTCTCCTATTAATAATACAATGGAGGGTTAGTCTTAATGAAGGTCTACTCATCACCTAATATAATTAATTACACAAGTCGTCCATATGATCCAATGTAGCTAACTTGAGGGATGTGTTCCACATGTTAGAACCTATATCAACTTAAATGCAATACAATATCATATCCTTGGGTATATAACATGACATCCCTCATTGACATGTTTCATCCCCAAAATATGATAAGAAACCGAATAGTATTATATGATTTTATGGATAACTTTTAACTTCTAAAATTTTAATCAATTTGAAATAGTTCTAGAAGATCTTAAAAGTCTTCTTGAGTTTGCACATAGATTCTCTAAATCATTAGTTCTACCAATTCTCTTTCTTAGTTTTTTTTGTAGAAATATACCATTCATACAGTTTCAATCAATCAATTTCAAATATAACTCATGTATTCTTTAAACACAAATTAAAAACATATTCATATGAGAATAATGATAAATTGAACTCCTTGTTGAATTTGATGATAACCCCTCATTCACTCTAGAAATAATATTTAAAAATTATAAAACTTATTCTTTAATTGTCATCAAAGCCAACTAATCAAAACTTATGTCTCCTACTCTCTAAATTTTTTATAATTTTACAGTAGTTTAATATGAAAGTGAAAGTATGAAATTACTTTATTCAATTATCTAAAATAAGAATCTAATAAATCATTTCTTAAATTATGAATCAATAAATTATAATATTTAATTATTATCAATTTATATTTCTAATGATCATCCTAAATCTAATATCAAATTAAAATTTACTTTTATTATATATTAAAAGAATATGTCCAATAAATAATTATATTTATTTATATAAAAATTATGTTTATATTGAATGAATTAAGAAAATTCACATTTCTAAAAAGTTATTTTTATCTGATTAATTTTTTTTTTAAATTCAAGTATTTTTAATTAATATTCATTATGATGTATTCTAATTATCTTTGTTAATTATTGATAGATATCTATAACAGTATTAGATATTTAGAAAATTCATCAATTAAATCTATTATAAAATAAAGTAAGCATGTGAAATAATGTACACCTCTTTCTTCTATTTTGATAATATGTCAAACCTGTAGAATTTTGTTAAAACCACTACATATGCTTGGATGAAGATTATTTTGTTATATATAGTGGAAATGACCAAGTAGTTGAGCACGCATACTTCGAGTTCTCAAAAGTTCTACATGGATATTTGAAATCTTTATCAATATTTTGTGTACTAAATAATATTTTATAATCAAATATGATGCTCATCACATGCTTTTTGCCAAGGTGTTCAAAAAGACCAGAAAAAATGTAAGATGGATACAAATACTAGGGGAAGCATACCACTAGCCGTTATAGCTAACTTAGTGCACCCACATATTCCTCTGCATGTGACTTAGTTGCTTATGGTTATTGTTTTGGCTTCTCCGTAGTTACGATGCACATTGAGGGATCCGTTATGTGTGCAATGGTCAAAAAGTACACTTTTCAAAGTGTCACACGATACTTGCTTGAAGATGCCCCAATAACCATGCACTTCAAATTTCCAATACTTAAGTACAATTGTCTTAGTAGTCGTGTGCTATGGGTACTAATAAAGATGTACAAATGAGTCAATTATGATCCAAAAAAGCTAAAAAATTAACACCTATTAGTACATAAGCAATTTATTAATGAAATTTTAGTTATTTGTTTTTAATTTTTTTTAAATTAGTAATGAAAAAATTGAGTGTCAAAAAAAAACAAAAAAAAAACAGTTATTGCTCTTCCCAGAACAACTTCTGGGACCACTAATCATTTCCTATATATATGCACATACACAGCTTTTGCAGGTGGATGCTACAATAGTTGACTAGACAGCCTGTCAGGGAGGTAAGATTACAACAGACTGATGTGTACATGCAATAAATACCCGATGACCTTGTGGCCTTCAATTACTTAGATCTTGGCTGTATTTGCCAATCTTGTGTTCCATCTTTCGAATGGTAAATTAGGGACCGTGTTTCTCCACGTTATTTGTACGACGAAATGTATTAACGCAATAGTTAATATATGTCCTTCTTCTTAGTTGTAATACCAAGGTATTTTAATGGTCCCTTGGAATCAACCTGCCGTATTCAGATTTGGTTATTCTGCTCCTGCAAGGAAGAAACGAAACAATAGTGAGTAGATCCCGTTGCTTTGATAAAATGGGTGTGAAAAGGGACCCCTGGACACCCTACGAAGATAAGATTCTTGCTGAGTATATTCAGAAAAATGGCCATGGAAGCTGGCGTGCTCTTCCCAGACAGGCTGGTATGTATATAATAGAATGTCTAATATTGGTTTGATTTCATTTCAAGTAAAATACATAAGTAGCCACATAAGAAATCATTTGCAGTTGATAACTACTTGTTGGGTAACGAATTTTATTAACAGATTTTGTATATCGTGTCAGGAACTTCACAAATTCATCCGAGTCCTGTAAACAGAGAATTTTTCTACAGAAAATAAATATAATTTGCACTGGATGAATATTTTGACGAATATTCATTTGGAAGCTGAAGTATATACGTAGATTTTGATTTTGATCTGTGTTATATACTTGAGTTGAGTTATATTCATGTGAGATTATAAGTATGTAATTAATTTATGCAATTCAAATGTGCACAGGGCTTCTTCGCTGTGGGAAGAGTTGCCGCCTACGTTGGACTAATTATCTGAGACCCGATATTAAGCAAGGCCGATTTCAACCAGAAGAAGAAAGAACTATCCTTCAGTTGCATGCAATTCTAGGCAACAGGTACTAAAATCATTGGTAAACCATGGATATAGCTTCTTCAAATGATGTGTATTGACCACCCAACTAATTTTCCTCGTTTTAATTGGGACTAATAACTATACTAAAAGCTTATTGCCAGTTTGATTATTAACGTGGTACTACATTTAAAAGTGCAAATACTTTGTTTAATTGTATGTAGGGTTTCTAGTTTTAATATAGTGACTTCCTGCAGGTGGTCCACGATAGCTTCCCAACTGCCAGGGAGAACTGATAATGAGATCAAGAATTTCTGGAATACCCACTTGAAGAAAAAGCTGTTGGGAATGGGACTCGATCCTTCCACCCATGTACCCATATCTGAGATACGCAGTACAAATGGGTTACAGGGATCTCAGTCACAACCCTCCTGAGGCATGTATCACAGTGGGAGATTTCAAGGCTTGAAGCGGAAGCCAGAATGTCCAGAGATTCAATCCTGTCAACTAAGAATAAGTTGATGGGAAACAATATTTCACAGGCCAATTCCAAGGCACCTACTGATATTTTCTTGAAGGTTTGGAATTCAGAAGCAGGCAAGGTCTTCAGGAAGGATTCTATTATTAATAAAGAAAGTGATAATCCCCATAGACTAGATCATGATATAGGGAATGCCTTTCCATGGATCGATACAACTCCCCACTTAACCTTAAACCCAGTTTCACCCTTTTGCTCCTCTTTTAACTCGGATCAGGGAATTATTAACAAGGAAACAAACTCAGCTACCGGATCCCATGATCCTTCTTCTGAAGCTCTTATGAGGGGCCAAATAGAAATCGAGAACCCTAGCAGCCATGAATACTCCTCTAGATCTGATGGTGATGTTTATAACCATGACATACAGGACTTAACGGACCTGCTTCTAGATTACCCTAATGACAATACTGTTAATAAGACCAGTGACAATAACTCCAACATTACAGAATTGAACACGAATTCTGAGCTGCAGTCAGCTTGGGGATGGCAAGAACTAAGCCTAGATGAGGACAACGATTACTGGAACAGTGTACTTGGAGTTCATGATCAGACATCGTCTGGACAAAATTGATAATTTAGCATTTGGCCCATGTCTATTAATTAATTGACATTATGTTAATGTTAATATTTTAATCTTCAGTTGATTAATAAATAGCCGGTAGCCATATCTTACCACGATAAGTACAAAGGTCCTAAAAGACTTGTTGAGTTTGAGCATACATCCTCTAAATAATCAATTCTATCAATTCTCCTTCTCAGTTTATTTTATGAAATATACTATTCATAGATTCTCGACCATTGAATTTCACGTATAATTCTAAGTATACTTTAAACTAAAATTAAAAACATGAGAATAATGGTAAACTGAATTCTATATTGAATTTGATTCTAGCCCCTCATTCTCTATTAAAAAATCATAAACAAATGTCCTTTAATTATTATCAAAGCAAATTGATGAAAACTTATGTCTCCTACTCTCTAAATCTTGATATAATTTAATAATAATTCAATATTAAAGTTAATGTGCTTTATTTTTCTATATGAAAGATTAATTATAAACTTAAATCACCTTATTAAATCATTAGAAAGAAAATCTAATAAATAATTTCTTAAATGGTAAATTAAGAAATTATAATATTTAACTAATATTTATTTATTTCTCTAACGATTATCTTAAATTTAATATTTAATTAAACTTTACTTTTATTCTAATATTAAAAGAATGTGTACTCTAAATAATTAATTCTACTTATATAGATTAAGTTTATATACTGAATGAATAAATAAAATCCACACTTAAAAAAAAAATTGATTAAAATAATTGAGGAAGGGTCCCAACTCATTATTGATAAGAAATTCAAACCTTCAAAAAGAAAAAATAGAACAAAAACACACACAAAAAAAAAAAACGTAACGAACAAAGTAACAACAGAGTTGGAGTGTAACATTGCACATCTAATTTGGGTATGAAGTCACTAAGGAAATGATTGAGGGCACAACTTAAGTTCTGCTAAAGAGTCTTGTAAATGAAACACAAGAACAATTTGGTATGACAACTCAAAAGTCTTTGAAGGTTCACATGGAACACTCAAAGAAGACTCGAGAGAAAATTGTAAAGAAAGTGATTTAGGAATCCATGGCTAAGGCAAATTTGACTGAGGAAGAGGTTACCGAGTATAGGCATTCCAGAAGACTTGTTGGTTCATCTAGAGCCTTTGAAACCACTCCAAAGGAACTTCCCCCATCTAGTTCCCCAAAGAAGCCAAAAGAAACAAAGATAAGGACAATAATACTTGAGTCCAAGGAGGAAGAAGAATATGAGAAATACTAGATACATGTCTGGAAGCCTACGACCAAGAAATCTAAGAAACCGCTTATTGTAGAGAATCTATTTGAATCACTTGCACAAGGAAAAATCCCAAAGGAGGTAGGCAATATTTATGTTGAGGCGAATGATGAAGATAAGAGTAGTATAGTAAAATATTTTCTATTATATTGTGTTAAATGATAATCCAATTGAATTCTTTGAAGAAAATTGATTAGAGGTAGACAAATTGTTAGAGAGGAAGAACAAACTTTTAAGGATCAATTTTTTGAGTTTGTTGGTTCTGCCCTTTCTAAAAAAGATAAGGTTAGTCTTATAGAAGCCTATAAAACTAAACTAAGGACAAAGAGAGGTCTAGGAAATCTTGTTTTAGGGGAACCTAATGCCAAGGAGAAACTCAAGAATGACCTCATGGAAACAATAATATCTACTACAAAGAATTGCATGGTATGTTACCCTCTATTGATTTTGGTACTCCTATGGGTGTGTTTGAGAACATGAATAATAATCCTATTGTCAATCCTATTAATAATCATGTTAATGATGTATATGTTATGGATAATGTGATAGATGCCCCTAGAACTTCTTCTAATACTCTGGTAAATCTTGAATCTGGAAAAGGAAAAGAAATTGAAGATTATGGGGACAAAGGTTAAGAAGAAGATGTGATAGCTGAGTCTGAAAAGAATGAACCTAAGCCCAAGGCTTCATCAAAAGAAAAGAAGGATAGTCCGATCAAGGAATCAAATGTAAAAATATCTAAAATAGTAAGTGTGATTGGTATAGGCTCAGATATATTGATCATTCTCGGAAGAGATTGTTTGTTGCACCACTGATCATTCAATCCATCACTTCATCCTTGCATTCAGTTGTCTTCTCAAAAGTTGATTTGGTATAGAAACTACAAATTGGAGAAGCCTTTCTATCATCAACTAGACAAGATTTTTAGAAAAAGGACAAATTTGTTGATGAATTGCTTTGACACCACACCCAGGTACGATGCTTGAGTATGAACTAGGTCCAGAAACCCTTAGTGCAAACAAGTGAAAAATGTTAATTAGTTCATTGAAGGATCAAACAGAAGAATTGAAAGAGAATATGAAAAAGATAGAAAAGGGGACAAAGAGAAGCTATTGCATGAACTCAAGGGTAAATGAGAGACTACACATCATCAACTCACACAACTCATTTCTCAAGGACAATCACACTTATCAAATGGTGATATAATATTTTCATATAGTCTTCAGTGGGCAGATGCCACAAAGAGCATTAAAGATGAAATGAATATCATTGAGGAAAAGATTTGATAGGCCTATGAAAACTATAGGTTATCTTAAGACTTATCTAGTTTAGAAAGATCTGCAATTTAAGAGCTCCATAAGAGATACTTTGAGTTACAACAACAAAGGGATGATAGTATTCTTCCCTTAGGTCAATTGGAAGATCTAAGGAGTGAGAGAATATCAGTCATGAATTGAACACTTTCTAGAGCTACACAATTGACATATTTTGTACCCGGTTCCATTCAAGAAGTAGAATAGATACATATATCCTTGTAGATACAAATTGAGTTCCTAATAGAGGCTATATTGCATTCAGATAGACATAAGGACTCTTGGATTGTGCATGTTCACATGATCAAGAAATTCTCCAATTGACATTAGTTGTATCCCTTAGGGGGAGTTTTAGTTATGCTAATGTATAGTTTTTAGTTTTTGGCCCTTTATCATTAATGTCAAAGGGGGAGCAATGTCATGTTTATTATATCTATTATGTAAAAACTTTCAGATAGTTAGTTAGTTGTTATTTCAGTTGTTTTTGTAAGCTCTAGAAGCAAACTTATATAGTATTACTTTATGTTGTCTTCAATGGCAAATGCAGAGGTTGTTGGTCTATTATCATTGATGTGTTTTGGTCTGACATATATATTTTTGGTTTGATCTGATAGTTTGCTTTAGTATATGTTATTTCATTACTATGCAATGTATTTATGCTTACCTCATGTAGTTTTGAGGTCTGATCCTATCAGGATATATTGGAGGAATGTCTTACAAACTACCTTTTGGATCAAGATTGAAGTCGACATCAAATGAAGGCATTTTATTGTTGCATTGGATAATTTGGTCTCACCCCTTTCTAGTTGAGGTAACTGATCAGGGTATTTGTTGGAAATATATATAGCCATTAGTTTTGCAAGTTAGAGATATGGCTGTTGAAAAAAAACTATTATGTAGATAATATATGTAAAAGATTTATGGATGTGAATATTGTTATGTGGTGTATGTACAATGGATGTATAAAGTAGCTTGTGCACTTCGAAGGAACTGTAATTCATGTATATGTCACATGCAACTCTAACAATTCAATTTTGTACTCTATCATCCAGTAGTGAGCCCTCTAGGCAATGATCCCTCACCAAAAGTGAGCCACCCCTTTTGTTCTATGTAACTTGTTACATAGTGCACAATTCTTAAAAGATTACTCTCTCTGTGACTTTTCCTATATTGGGTTTTCCACATAAAACTCCAGTGTTATGTATTTTGTGTTGATTACCTTTACTGCATTTAAATTATTTTATGTGATTGGCTAGTTAGAATTTTTAATAAGTTCAAGAGAATATTGATTCACACCTCCTATCACAATATTCTGAATATTCAACACTTACTATCAAAGAACAAAAGTAACCATCTAAATCAAAATATCACAACCAACACCAAAAATACTAAACTCAATTTGCAACAGAAAACACAATTGCAGCAACCAGGAGAATATTCTACCCAAAATCCATCTGGGTAAAAAGGTTGGACATCAATGACAACCAAAAAAGATCGTACTTCGAATAGGTGGGGCTGATCTTCCTACTCCCAAGGTTTTTATTAAGTGATTACCCATTAGTAAAAGCAAGCAAGGCCTAAAATAATTACCACAAAGACCTAAATCTTACTTCATTTATTAATCATAGAAAATATCCTTTTCCATATCTGTTGAGTTCCTAAATTCCTTAAATGTATTTTAGTTTCTTTGAAGAAAATTTTTCTAGATGATGCAAGGAGGTCCAATAGACCAAGCCACATGAAGATGGAAATTTGCAGCTAGAGGCCTTCCTAAATTACCCCAAAATTTCACAAGAGAAGATACATGAATATGGCCTTTATTCTAGATACTCCATAAAATGTCTCAAATGTCTCTAGAATAAGAGCATTAAATAAAGAGATGGGGGGAACATTCTTGAGTATTCCCACAAAGGAAATCTAGATGGCCCTTGGAACCCCCATTTTCATAGATTGTCCCTTGTAAGAAATTTACAAGTATCTAACCATGTAAATAAGTTACATTTAGGCTAATAAAATATATTCCACACATTTCCAACAAGGTACCTTTACTCTATACTTTTTTGATCTAGTTCTTGATACATAGAGTGCAAACATAAATTCCCTTTGGGATCAAGGATTCGGGATTGGATATTCTTAACCATGAAAGAGCTACAAATTCTTCTATTTATGATCTTGGATAACTCAACATTATCCTCAACTAGACCTCCCTCAAGCCATTTAGAAGGCTCTTTCCACCTAATCAACTCAATCACCCCAATCTCCAAGAAAATTTAAAATCCTCCACTCTAAACTAGCCAACCTTCAAGAAACTTTGGCAAAGGTCATGTGGGTCCAAATACATGGATAGAATAATGGGAAACCATTCTCCAAATAAAACAAAAATAGAATTTGAAAACCCCTATTACAAACCCACAATAGGCCTTTCTTAATCAAGTTGCACCGTTTCTAGAGTTATCCCAGATCATAGAGCCTTACCCTCCAAGATCACCATAAGAATATATTTTCTCTTAACAACTTTCAAAGTTTTGGAAAAGATAATTTTCTCCCAAGCCAAATTCTAATTATTACACCAACTTAATTGAATTTTAGTACCCAAGTTCTAAGCCATGAGGGAGGCTTTGATTAAATAGATTTGATTTTGGGAAGACAACTAAGAGGAGGGGGTGAATTAGTTGTCTCAAAAAATTAAATAATTTAAACTTATTCCTAGATTTGATAATTAACCATGAAAGCACAAATCAACATCACACCAAGAACACACCTAACACCAAGGTTTTTGATGTGGAAAACCAGGTCAAGGGAAAAACCATGATGGGAACACACCCACAATAAGATGATACTTTGTTAGAAGTATTTAAAATATTACAATGGAGAATGCACATGCATTCAGGCACACTTCTTAGATCTCACTGCTCAAAAATAACAAGGGTTACAACCCAGGGAAGACTCACTATCTTATAAATAGATTCAAATCACATATGAAAGATCATGAACTGAGAAATAACATCTCCTTAATGTCTAGTCACAGTTCCGATTAAGCACATAACAAATTTATCTTTTTTCACACTTATTCTCTACCTCTTAAATATGTATACATTCAGTGCACATGCATTTTGTTTCTCATCCATAAATACTCAAGATATGACATTTATTTATACATGACATCAACCTTGTGAAGATCATTAAGGGTGGCTCAACACTCACCACCTTGTTGGCTTGATGATGATGATAGAGTTGTAATAGGTTGTATGATGAATTTATTTGTGTTGTCATTAATAAAAACCATGTTTTGTTAGTCATCTAGGTCATCTAGACCAACCGGTAGTGGAATTAGTTAGACAACAAAACTACTAAGTTGTTGTCAACCGGTAAGCAAGAACAGAGAAATGATCAAGAAACCGATATGCACGATTGGTGAAGAGTTAGACGTTGCGGTTTTACAAGACTGTTAGAGATAGGAACATGCACCTATGTTCCAAACCATATCAACATATTCAATATATATTAAGTGAGTTATAGTGGATTTTCCAGTCAGAGTCAGGAAGAAAAGAGAATTGGTAAAGTGGAGTTACTTTGATCGGTAACCGATAGACTTATTGTTATGTTTTTAAGTTATGAATTGTTTGGAAGACATGAGAAAAGTGTAATGAGCAGGAAAATTTAAAAGGTGACTAGATTCATTGAATCTAGTGAATTTTTCCAAGGTTCTTAGCTGACCTAACAAAGTCTTTATAATGAGATGTAAGTTGTATGATTTCATGGATCAAGAGTGGGAATTTGATTGTGTGGTTGAAGGAGAAGTTAGGGTTTGATATTTAGTTAGTGATAGTGTACGTTAGAAATTAGGAATCATCAAAGCAATATATAAAAGGACATATTATTCATTATTAGCTCAATCACACATTGCAATGATCTAATCCTAAGCACACTCAATAGAGATATGAAAACAAAGCATTCAAAATGAAAGATTATGCAAACCAAATGCAGAATTGAATGCTCCTTCCATGCGGCTCCATTGTTGTTCTTTCCTCTTCAATGGATTTGTGGATCTCACCTACAAGTGCACACACAATTGAAAGCAAGATTGATGAAAAGCTCAAGAGTACTAGAAGCATAAGTTCGATAGTTTGATTAAGGATTCAGATTAAGGATTCGGATTAAGGATTCGGGATTGATTGAAGAAATTCATCTAATTTATAGACAAATTGGAGAGATGAACAAATTAGCATGATAGTGATTCGAATGGAAATTCAAATCAAGAATAGCAAAATCATGACATGTTTATGACAAATTGCTATGCAAGGATTTATGACAAGATTTATGACAATTTATGACAAATTACTATGCAAAGATTTATGACAAGAATTTGAAATAGAAATAGACATTTAGGAATTTAGGAGAAATTAGAAAATTAGGTTGGAAATGATGACTTGGAAATTAGAAAATTGATGAAAAATAGGTAAATTAATTAATAATTTCTCATTCATTAATTAATTTACAAAAATAGGAGGAATTAATTAGCCAATTAAATGAACATTTAATTGTGACAAGAAGACTTAGGATAAATAAATAATTTATTAATCCTAGAGAGAGAAATGACAAATTAGGTTAAATGATTAAATCATGAAACCCTAAAGAGATGGATTAGCAATGCAAGGATGACAATTAGGTCTTGACAAAGGATAGTTGATATCGATTCGATCATGATTTTGAATTGATAAATGACCAGTGTTGATAAATGATTTGATTAAGATTGATTGACAAAAATCAATGACAAATTGACCAAATTGACATGATTGAAAAGGACAAGGATCGATGACGAATCGATCGCAATATGACAAGATTGACAAGGACAAAGATCAACCAAAATCATGATTGAAGATTGTTGTCGACAAGACCAAATTCAAAGGCGAGATGATAGAAGAATGACTCGATGCTCGCAAATGATAAAAACCAAGTGCGTGACATAGGAGAAATGTTAATGCGATGCAAAAACCTAAAATGAGGCAATGCGCAAATGTTAAAGTATGACCCTGCAAGCGTTGACCATTTTTGGGTGTCTACAGATAGAAGCTGAGTGAAAGTGCATCTAATCAGGCACATAGGTGTTAAATTTAGATGAGTTGAACTTGTTATCTTCCTAACAGTTGCAGCAAGAAAATCCTCTAACAAGGTCACTCCTAACAGGGTGCAGTAGGATCCTAGCAAGTCCAAATGTGAAATCCTCTAACAAGGTGACACATTAGCTTATGTTTGTAAATCCCAGTAATGTGGGTAGCTCTTAACATGGTTGGGTGCTAACATGCCTTATTGTATAACTCCTAACTTGGCTAAAACACTCTTAATCGGGTGTACCCCTAATAGGGTGTTGTATGACCTTACTTAGTCAGATCTCTATACTACAGATAGTTGACCTTTATGGGTACTAATTCCCATCATGGTTTTTCCCATTTGGGTTTTCACGTGAAAAAGTATTGTGTTATGATTTGCATGCTTTGTTGGATGTTTGTTTATGTGGTTATATTTATTGCATGCTTATTGATTTTCAAGTTGGTAAAAGTTGTTATCAGATCTATTAAAAATTTTCTTGCATTGATTCACCCCCTGCCCCCACCTCTCTCAGTGCCTTATAAGTTTATCAATTGGTATCGGAGCCTAATTCGCTTTAGGATTAATTGATTGGGAAGGATCTCTAAGGCTAACATGGGGGAAGGTTCAATGAGTTACATAGAGATTTCACATAGGCTTGCAAAATCTGAAGAAGCCCTTGGTGAACTAAAGGTCAAGTACAAAGCTTCATTGGCTAAGAGAAATGAATTGGCTGAGTAGCTATTGGAACTCAGTGAAAATAGTTCATCTGAGGAAGAAAACATTTATGCCTTGTCTAATGAGGTGGAAAAGCTGAATGATGAAAAGTCAAATCTGAGGAGAGAGTTTGAATTCCTTACCATCAGGATGAGTCAAGAGTTGGAAGCCAGGAGGATAGCTAAAGACAAAATAAGAGATAAGGAGCATGAGATTGTTAAGCTGAACCGAGAGATTGGTACCCTGCATGTACGTCTTCAAGAGGAAAAAGAGGAAATACAAGCTAATCTAGACATGATTGTCTCTTAGAGGAAGTATCACAAAGAAGAATGAGGAACCTACTAAGGAGTTGGCTAATGCAAATGAGCTACTAGATAAATTCAACAAGAGCATTGCTATGCTTGATGAGAAGATTCAGACACAAAGACAAAACATAGATACACATGGATTGGGATACATAAACTTTGAACAAGGACAACCATCCGCTACCAAGAACACAATGCATTAAGCCAAATATGCACCAAAGACCAAGAAGAACACCGGTAAGAGAAACTACAAACCAACATGTTTTAACTATCATAAGGTAGGTTATACTACATATGTTTGTAGAAGTAGATCCAATACTTTTGATGGATATAGACCTATTGCATATAAAGGATATAAGCCTAGTACTTTTGATGGATATTGCTTCAATTGCAACAAATATGAGCATAAAGTTGTTTAGTGCAGGTCAAGAGTGAACAATAAGAGATCTTACATAAATAAGAGGTCTAATGGTGAATGACAAAGATCTTACAATAATCGGAGGAACACTACTTAGCAGAGACCTTATGTGAATTGGTCTAGTCTATATGAAATAGAGAATGGATGGAATGTGATATGTTCAATCTGTCACAACTATGGTCATGTTGCTATGAATTATCGAAGAAGAACTGATAGAGGCAATGTTGGACCCTAGAGAGCATCTGGAATGACATGTTTCCATTGAAATAAACCTGGACATATTGCAAGGTTTTGCAGAGCTAGAATGAACCAATTGGTTAATCAGTTTGTTGATCGGAAAGGAAAGAAGAAGGTAGACGTGGAAGAAACCAGAAGTGAGATGAATAAGATATGGAGGAAGAAAAGTGAGGAGAAAACATCGGACTCAAATTCTTCACCTGGTGTGGAGAATCCCTCATTGAAAAAATAAGCTATGTATGAAGCTTAGGGGGAGCATATTGTGAGATCCATTTCTGGACCCCCTATATGGTGTGCAGTAAGTCAAATCTGCATATTTTGATGCTATATAATGTTATGAAGTGATTTTGAACCAATTATATCTCAAATCGGTAAATTGGATGTGATATGTGAACATGTAGCAAGTTTCAGAGTTGAATGGTGATTAGGGTATGTTCAATCAGTTTAGCATTAAATGCAGTTGGTAAAAGGAAAATAAAAATATGTTTTATAGTCTCATTTCTCACCTAGCATTTTTGAGAGCACATTTGGAGAGCAAAAATAACATAGAAGAGCATTTGATTGCTACTATGGCAAAGTTGATAATGGATTCTGAATATTTATGAATAAGTGAATCGGTGGAAGAGCATTCAGATCGCAAACCTAGGTAGTTGCGAAGGAGTTGAAAGATATTTCTCTGAGAATCAGAATTTGTGTTTGAATTTTCACGATCGATACACCACACATTGTTGATGTTACCAAAAGGCCTCGACCAAAATTCAAGAGAAATCCTGATATGTCCACGAAGATAGATTCAACTGGAGCCTGTAATACCCTAAAAATGGTCATCTAAACCATGAGCCTCTAATCTCAACAACATCACCAAGGTCCTAACCAAAGGCAATTAAATCAATCTTGAGCACACAATTAATTCTGTAATCATCCAATGTCACATGGCAAAATCAATCACTCAATATTAATTAAATATTTATTTAATTAATTAAATCATTCCAAGTAAATCATTTTAAATAATTATCTTATTTATTTTATTAAATATCCTAGCATATTTAATTAAATAAATCAACTTTTCATTAAATCATCAAAAAGAGGAATTAATTTAATTAAATAAATCAATTTGCCATCAAATCTTCAAAAAAGGAAACAAATCAAGAAAGAGGAATTGGAAATTATGAGCACAAATCTTCAAAAAAGGAAATAAATCAAAAAAAGAATTAATTGACAAAAAAGAATTAAAATTTGAGAAAAGAAATCAATTGGAGATAATCTTGAAAAAAAAAAATTAAATTGATAGATAATCTCAGAGAAAGCAATTAAAACAATTAAATATTAAAATTGAATGAAATAGAGAATAAATCAATTTTTTCCTGATTTTAATCTTAAATTTAGTTCAACTTCTTTTAAAATTGATAAAAGAATCCAATCACATCAATTCACCTAGATTGTGCTTCCTCTTGGAAAATCTTGACCGCTCATCATCAGTTGATCTTAGCCATAGGTTTCTTTCTGAATTTTCCATAAATTCAGGTTCATCTCTCATTCAAAAAGAGGTTGGAGAATATATTGTTATTATACTATTTTTTCTCTAGGATTTCATTGAGATATTGCATATTAATTGTTTCATATTGATTAAATCATTTAGTTTAATATTCCAAAAATATTGTTAGATTAATATTGCATCCATGTAGCATTCATCATGTTCATATAGATAAAATCCTTCATCTTGATGTTGTCTAGTCACTAGTATTGCTTATAATCTGAGAGCAATCTTATACTTGCATCTTTTAGAAGGTAATGGGTCGATTTGTTATGGTTTATTATTCATTGATTATATCTGATTAACCATGCATGTAATGATTTGATTGAAGTGTTGTGCTTGTAGATACAGGTTCACTTTTCACACACACATTTCTGGTGCCCATCATGGGGCTCAAACCCACAACTACAAGATTTCTAATATTTTTTGAACAAATTTAATGTTTGGTTTTTATAACTAATAAACATGTGTTAAATTTGCAGATAAAAATCTTTCTTTTTGTTTGTTCTTCTATGACAATCAAAAATGGTCTCGGTTTGGAAGGAATAATGTTTTATTGAACCATTAGATCTTGTTAGGTCCTGGAGACAATTGAGAGGGGGGGGGGGGGGGGGGGGTTGAATCAGTTATCTAATAAATTCAAACCAAAAACTAATTAACCAACTTAATGCTTAATACCGATAAACCAGTTAAGTATGTTAGTAGATAGTGTTAACAGTAAATTGCTATACAGGTAGGGATTAATGCATGAAACATAAACATAAAGTCATCCACAAAACATGACACCAATATTTGTACGTGGAAGCCCTGTAAGGGGAAAAACCATGGTGGGAAACCTTACCCACAATCAGATGATACTACTGTAGATAGTAAGTGTACATAAATGGGGTCTGCACATGCAGAAAGGCAAATAGCCTAGAGCTCACTGCTCAATCACAAAATGGGAGTCACACTAACTACAGTTGGATGGTTAAATCCAATAAGAATGTACTATACAAAATAGCATCTTCATATGCTGGATTCAGTACCGGTGTAATGCTGATATGCTTTTACAAAAACCTAACTTCACCTTCAAATGATGTCTCCATGTATATCCCTGCTTGATCTCGCATATACCTTCACTCAATTCTTGTTTTGCATTTCACACTCGATCTTACAAATAAGATCTTACATTTATACCATACCCTAAGACCAATTTTAGTAGGTTGGCTCTACAAGATATTACAATAAAACATTTTACAAACAATATAATATCCGATGCAATAACCGATTGAACATGTTGTCTTAATGCATTAACATCAATAATAAATCATCTCCATAGCATGCCATGCTGATCTGGAAAAGATAAACCTGCCGGTGTAACCCTAGATAACCTGGACCTATTTGCCGGTAAAAGCAAATATGCAAATATGAATATACCAATGATTAATTCTTCAAAACAAAGTGTCCACACGATGTCTTCGACATTACCAAGTGTCTTCCATACCATTCCAGGTATCGGTGAACAATATATCCTGCTGGTGAACCATATACCAGTAACTGTTGCACAGTTTACTTGCTTGCCAGTGAATGTTGCTGGATCTTCAAAGTAGGTGTTGACATCAATGACAAAACCATACCAAAATACCAACAATCTCCCCCTTTGGCATTGATGGCAACACAAGATGTAAAAACCATCAAAGTGCCAAAACAGAAATGCCAAATACAAAAACCAACAATCTCCATTTCTCCCCCTGGGAGTAACATGTGTTTATCCAAAGATTTATTTTCAATACCAATCTCTCTTTAAATGTGTTTTTCAAAATCTCTCCCCAAAAAGATAATGTGTTTTTCCATAGATATCTCTCACCCTTTGACATCAAATGCCAAAGTCACAAAAAAGTCAAGTTCATACAAAATATCAACCAATGCTATATACCAACTACTCCCCCTAAGAAGTAGCTTCCTCATCAAATACCGGAATAAAAGATTTGTCTTTTTAATTCTACCGGTTGATGACAATCATCAACTTTCTAAGTCTCTACCGGTAGTGGTATGACTCCAAATTGATCTCTGAGATATTCAAAAGCCTCCTTAGGCAAAGGTTTTGTGAAAATATCTGCAAGTTGTTCTTTAGTGTTCACATAAACCAGTTTTATCTCCTTTTCTTCAACTTTTTCCCTTAGAAAATTCAGTTTGATAGAAACAAGTTTTGTTTTAGAATGTAATACTGGATTCTTAGATATATCAATTGCTACAGTGTTATCACAGTATATAGTAATAGGTTCCTTGCATTTTACCTTTATGTCTTTCAACATTTTCTTAAGCCATAATACTTGTGTACAGTTAGTTGCTACTGCAACATATTCTGATTCTGCTATTGATAAAGATGTACAACTATGTTTCTTGCTTAACCAAGAAACTAATCTCTTTCCAAGAAAGAATGCTCCTCCAGTGGTGCTTTTTTTATCATCTACATCTCCTACCCAATTTGCATCTGTGTATACACATAGATCAAAATTTTCATCTTTAGGATACCATAATCCAAGATTTGTTGTGCCTTGTAAGTACTGGAAAATCCTTTTTACTGTTGATTCATGATTTTCCCTAGGATTACTCTAAAATCTAGAAACAATACATACTGCATTCATAATATTAGGCCTGGTTTGTGTCAAATACAGTAAACGTCCTATCATAGATTTGTATCTAGTTGGATTAACAGGTGTAGATTCATCCCTTTGAGATAGTTTGTCATTTGTAGTCATAGGTGTGCTTACCAGTTTAGAGTTATCCTTCCCAAATTTCTTTAGTAATTCTTTCAAGTACTTGGACTGACTCAAAAATATACCTTTATCAGTCTGAGAAATCTGCAAACCTAAAAAGAATTTTATTTCTCCAATCATAGACATTTCAAATTCTTTCTGCATTTCAAGAGAAAATTCCTTACATAATCCATCTTCTCCTCCAAAGATTATATCATCAACAAATACTTCAATAATCAAGATGCCATCATTAGTTATTTTGTAATATAAATTGCTATCTGCATTTCCTTTAGTAAAACCAATCTTCAAAAGATACTTATCCAACCTTGCATACCAAGCTCTTGGGGCTTGTTTCAATCCATACAGAGCTTTTCTTAACCTGCAAACCATATCATTGTCTTCTGTCAAAGAAAACCCATCAGGTTGTTCAATATATACTTCTTCTTGAAGATCTCCATTAAAAAATGCACATTTAATATCCATTTGATAAACTTTGTAGTCCTTGTGAGCTGCAAAAGCCAAGAATAATCTAGCTGCCTCAATTCTGGCTACCAGTGCAAAGGTTTCATTGTAATCAACTCCTTCTTTCTGAGAATATCCCTTACACACTAGTCTTGCTTTATTTCTAAAAACTTTACCATCTTCATTAAGTTTGTTTCTAAATACCCATTTAGTTCCAATTACATTTTTATCTTTATGCTGGGGAACTAATGTCCAAGTATTATTTTTCTCAATTTGTCCTAATTCTTCTTCCATAGCTTTAATCCAAAATTTATCTTCACATGCCTCATTGATAGATGATGGTTCAATTTGAGAAATAAGACATACCTCTTCATTTGCCAATCTTCCTCTTGTCATAACTCCTTTAAATTTGTTTCCAATTATCTGATCTTCAGAATGATTCAATCTTACATACCAGGGTGTCTTAGTTTGTTGTTGTTCTTCAATTATTGTGGAATCTTCTGATGATACCGGAGTAACTAGATCTTCATTCTGTACCGGTGGATTTAGTATAGGTTCATTTGTCACAATTTCTGTTCCCGGTTCAGAGTCTATATATCTTGAAGTTTCTTTGAATTGTTCATCAATCTTTACATTTGTACTCTCAGCAATTTTCTACAATCTTTTATTAAAACATCTATATGCCTTTCTCTTAGATGAATAACCAAGAAATATTCCTTCATCACTTCTAGGATCAAATTTGCCAGTATACTCATCTCTTCTAATATAACATTTACTTCCAAAAATTATGGAATACTTAAGAGTAGGAGTGTTCCCAAACCATAGTTCATGAGGGATCTTATCGGTTTCACCTTTGATGTGAACTTTGTTGAATGTATAGACAATAGTGCTAACTGCCTCTCTCCAATACACGTGGTAGATTTGCTTCTGATAACATACTTCTAGCTGTATCCAAGATAGTTCTATTTTTCCTTTCAACAACTACATTCTGCTGTGGTGTCCGAGGTGCTGATAACTGTCTTCTGATTCCATTCACTTCACAGAATGTATTAAAGTCCTTAGATGTGAATTCTCCTCCTTGATCTGATCTTAAACATTTGATTTTCTTACCGGTTTCATTTTCAACCATTGCTTTGAATAGTTTGAACTTTCCAACTGCTTCTGATTTCTCTCTAAGAAAAGTAACCCAACACATTCTAGAGTAATCATCAATAATTAGCATGAAATATCTATCACCTTGTAAGCTTCTAGTTCTAGTTGGACCACATAAATTAGTGTGAATTAAATCAAGAGCATTATTGGATTTTTCTGGAATACTTTTGAAACTAGCTCTAACTTGTTTTCCAAATTGACATTCCTTACAAATTGTATTCTGAGGTTTCACAATTTTAGGTAGATCTCTAACTGCCTTAGAAGTACTAATTTTTACCATGCAATCAAAGTTTACATGACATAATCTCTTATGCCATAACCAACTTTCATCTATATGTGCAATTAAGAATGCCTTTTCACTGTTATTCAAATGAAAGATATTGCCTCTAGTCTGATTATCGGTTGCAATTTCCAAACCAGTTCTATTCATGATTTTACATTTTCCATTTTTAAATTGTAACTGAAATCCCTTCTCAACTAATTGACCAACACTTAAAAGATTATGCTTTAATCCTTCAACATAGTAGACATTGTCAGTGTTATGCTTACCATCAAGAGATATTGAACCCTTACCTTTGATTGAACAGGCTTTGCCATCTCCAAATCTTACTAAACTTCCATTGTATTCTTGAAAGTTCAAGAATTTACCTTTGTCTCCAGTCATATGATGTGAGCATCCTGAGTCAATGATCCATTCAGCCTTTGCTTCAACTTTAGCTTTTGGGGCTTGTTCTACCAGTTGAGCAGTAGGTGTCGGTTGATCTTCTGTTATAGAAACAAAAACCCATCCATTGTCTGCTAGATCCTCATCAGAATCATCAATCACACCTTCATCAGCAATGTAACAAGATTTATCTTTGTTCTTCTTAAATCTGTATCTCTGATATTCAGGATTAGGCTTGTATGTTCTTCTAGCTTCTTCTCTTAGTCTAGCATGTCTATCAGGGCATCTTGAAGCCATATGACCAATCTTATTACAGTTAAAACATTTAAAGGGTGCTTTACCTTCATACTTACTTCCAATTGGACCTTTTGGCATTTTTCTTGCAAATAATGCTTCAAGTTCTTCAAGCTCTTCATTCTCCTTTCTGGATTCTTCAAGTTCTCTTACATAAAAGGCTCTCCAGCCTGATTTGTCAAATGATGGAGCAGATGATGTTGATGCTTTAAAGGCCAAATTAGTCTTTATAGTAGCAACAAGACCAAATTCCTCAATTTCAAAGGCTAAAAGTTTGCCAATCAATGTATCCCTAGTTACTGATGTATTAAGCATTGTTCTTAACTCATTTATAGTAGTAACCTTCATTTTATATGCCAGTGGCAAACCTCTTAAGAATTTTGAAACAATTTCATCTTCACTCAGAGTTCCTCCACAATATTTAATACCCAAAACAATTTCATTTACTCTTTCCATAAAAGCAGAAATCCTTTCATCTTCTTCCATTTTCAGATGTTCATACCTGACTCGGAAGCTTTCAAGTTTTGCAATTTTGACTATGGAATCTCCTTCATTCAGTGTTTCCAAGTGATCCCAAATAGCTTTAGTAGTAGACCTATCTAATAATCTCATGATTTGTTGATTTGATAATGCGCTCAAAAGTGCTTCTCTTGCTTTGCAATCATTTTCTTCATCTTTAGCTAAGGTAGTTGGAGCAGTCTGACCAACTACAATAGCAGTATAACAATTCTTAGTAACTTCCCAGATGTCTTTACCAAAGCAATTCAGATGTGTCTCCATTCTGATCTTCCATATCCCATAGTTGGTTCCATCAAGTTTAGGACTATCCTTCCTGAAATAATTAGTAGACATTGGATCTCCTCAAGTTGTTAAACTTCTGCAAAAGAGGACTAGGCTCTGATACCAATTGTTAGGTCCTGGAGACAACTGAGAGGGGGGGGGGGGGTGAATCAGTTGTCTAATAAATTCAAACAAAAAACTAATTAACCAACTTAATGCTTAATACCAGTAAACCAACTAAGTATGTCGGTAGATAGTGTTAACAGTAAATTGCTATACCGGTAGGGATTAATGCATGAAACATAAACATAAGGTCATCCACAACACATGACACCAATATTTGTACGTGGAAACCCTGTAAGGGGAAAAACCACGATGGGAAACCTTACCCACAATCAGATGATACTACTATAGATAGTAAGTGTACATAAATGGGGTCTGCACATGCAGAAAGGCCAACAGCCTAGAGCTCACTACTCAATCACAAAATGGGAGTCACACTGACTATAGTTGGATGGTTAAATCCAATAAGAATGTACTGTACAAAATAGCATCTTCATATGCTGGATTCAGTACCAGTGTAATGCTGATATGCTTTTACAAAAACCTAACTTCACCTTCAAATGATGTCTCCGTGTATATCCCTGCTTGATCTCGCATATACCTTCACTCAATTCTTTTTTCGCATTTCACACTCGATCTTACAAATAAGATCTTACATTTATACCATACCCTAAGACCAATTTTAGTAGGTTGGCTCTACAAGATATTACAATAAAACATTTTACAAACAATATAATATCCGATGCAATAACCGATTGAACATGTTGTCTTAATGCATTTACATCAATAATAAATCATTTTCATAGCATGCCATGCTGATCTGGAAAAGATAAACCTGCCGGTGTAACCCTAGATAACCTAGACCTATTTGCCGATAAAAACAAATATGCAAATATGAATATAACAATGATTAATTCTTCAAAACAAAGTGTCCACATGATGTCTTCGACATTACCAAGTGTCTTCCATATCATTCTAGGTAGCGGTGAACTATATATCATGCCGATGAACCAGATACCAGTAACTGTTGCATAGTTTACTTGCTTGCCGGTGAATGTTGCTAGATCTTCAAAGTAGGTGTTGACATCAATGATAAAACCATACCAAAATACCAACAGATCTAAACCAATTTTTTATATGTTGTTTTAAACCAAGTTTTCTATAGGTTTACTGAATGAATTTTCCTAAATATTATGGGTTTGAAAGTTATGATTGACATAGTGTAGGACTATCATTTTACTTATTCTTTTGTGACAGTCACAAATCGTCTCGGTTTGGAGCACATAGCTTTTTATTGAACTGGTGGATCTAAACCAATTTTTGATATGTTGTGTAACAAGAGGATTTCTACAGGTTCACTGAAGGGAGTTTCCTAAAGAGTTTGGGTTTGAAAGTTATGATTGATAGAGTGCAAAACTGTCATTTTACTTATTCTTCTATGACAATCAAAAAAGGTCTCTGTTCAGAGGGCATAACGTTTTATTGAACCAATGGATCTAACCCAAATGTTAATATGTTTTGTAAATCAAATTTTTCCACATTTCCACTAAAGCAATGTGCCAAATTAGTTCTGGTTAAAAAGTTATAAATGATAGAGTGCAGTACTATAAAAACTGCCATAACTAGGATAGTCATAAAAAATGGAAATTCTTGTTAGATTAGTTTAATTTATAGTTTGCATGCTAGAATTTTATTTTGATATTTATCTTTTATGTTATTTTGGAAACTAATTTTGGGATTTTAATATTTTCAGGACTCTTGTCAAAGAATCTATCAATCAAACATACACCTGCCAAAGAATCAAGAAGAAAATGACTGCTGACATATTGGTTTTGCAGGTTGCTTAAGGAGAATCGATTAAACATTGTGTATTCATTTAGTATTTTCTTAGGCACTTAAATTGCTATCTGGTTAAATAACAAATCTATCTTTCGTGTTTTCAGAAAAATCTAAGAGGTAGGAGAGTATGCTCTTGTCTTTTATAGACAATCAAAAATGTAGACCCTCGAAGCTTTTTTCTAAGTTTTGAGATTTGTGTACCTTTAGCGGGCCTGTCATAGTGGGAAAAAGTAATCACCCTATGAGAATGACCCAAGTGAGTACAGCTGGACCTAAGCATTCCAACTCACTATAATAAATAGGCCTCTGGTGATTAAAGTCTCAGAGGATGGGATTATTTGAGTTTTCTCTTTGAGATCTCTCATATCAAGCATTTTGTAGGGCCTCGCGGTCTCAATCATGTTTACATGACTACATCTTGTTTTGATACCTTGTTGGGCTATAGGCCTCAATCATGCTTGCATGACTTCAAGGGGTAATTTCAAATGGAATTCCTGACTAAGAACTATAAGATAGAAGCTACCTGATTCACCTCTGAAAGGTTGATAATCTTTGTGCAAGAGAGATGGTAACTCTCTCAAGACACTTGCCATATCATGCCCCCATTAGCATTTGGAGTCAGCTAATACGGCATTGAGAATCCATTGCGTGAGACTCAACGGTTGTATTTTGATTAGCTATTGGGTGTGTACCTAAGTCAGCAAGCAAAGGTTTTCTTCTCTAAGCCAACTTCCATAGGGTTAGCATGTTGTGATTGAATTATTATATATCTTGCGTGTTTTCTATGTTTTCATCCCTAAAACTAAAATTGGAATAGCAAGACTGGAGAAAACAACAAACAAAATCAATGATAAACTCTGCTTGTGTCCAAACTGGTCTCTGTCAGTCATTGAAACATCAATCCTTATCAAAAACTAGTAGTCATCAGTCATTGAAACTCTATCTGTCAGAATCTCATCTCTGTCCAATCCTTTGTCGTATGAATTCTTGATCTTGTCAGTCAAAAAAGTCAAAGTTTCCCAGATCAGTCTACATCAAGCCTAAAACTGGTTATCATCCTCCTAAGCATAAACAACCTTGATAGTGTACCTCTGCAATTGTGTTGCATGATTTTGTCGATCATCTCTAAGCTAGTTCAAACAAACATCTTATCAAATCTAAGTTAACTTAGATAACGTCTTACACAAGATGGATCATTCCTGAAACCAGACTAGATCTTTAGTTACTTCTCTCAATCAGTATGTTAAATGAACTACTAGCTACAATTTCATCTTGACTTCTACAACAGATCTCGCTCTCGGTCCTATCGGTTAGAAATGTCTGTTCAAACCAAAAGCTCTTCTAATTTTTTTGACAAAAGTAAGAATCTCCTGGATACCTTAGCTCCAATTCCCATGGCTACCTATGCTCAAATGCTTCAAGATATAAAGGAAGAAATATATGACATGGAAATCCAACAAAATAAATCAATGACTCCATTTGAAAAACAAATGTATGATATCAAGTGTGAGAAACTTCAAGAAGTGCTAAAACGATTATGTGATTTGACAAGAAAATACCAACAAATGATTGACAATCAAAAGCCAAATCTCAAATGAGCTCATGAGACACCTTCACCAAGACAAAAAGACATATATTCCCTAGATAGACAATTTACACCTTTGGGGCAATCTATCGAGTCAACTTTGGAAGAGCTTATTAAGAACAATCTTATCATATTGCCTAAAAAGACCACATGGGGATGTGCAGTCTTGAGTAGTTATTGTGTATATCATAGGCATAACAAACATAAGACTTCAATGTGTATGGAATTAAAACATAAGATTCAAGATCTCCTTGATGATGGTGTCATTGAAATTAAAGATCCTAATGACTCACCTAAAGAAAAAGAAGGAACTACTTCTAAGCATAATCAAAATCATGGACCTATGTCTAGCAAGGCTCCATATCTAGCCTCCATCCCTTCCATGATGCCTTCATCTCCTAATACTTCTCAGCAACAATCCATACCATCTCTTTCAAATAATGAAACTTCTCACGTTTACCTTCAAGGGCTATCTCCTATGGAAATCCAAGTTAATGGAAATAGTGATACAGGTTCCTCTAAAGATTTAAAAATCCCAAATCCTATGCCATCATACACTTCAATTCCAAATGTACCCACTCCACAAGGCCATTTCCAAAATGCTTCCCCATCATGTCAAAATATGGAGACCTTCCAAGAATCCCCTACGCCTATGAAAAATCCTATCCCTTCCTTAGAAGTGACTCCATGTCAAGAGGATAATCTGGAAAATGGAAGAATAAGTCCTACCATAAATCAAGATCAAGACACCAAAACTCCTCAATCCCATCTAATGATTGAAACATATCCTATTTCACTAGAATCCCATGATGATCCCATTATACCTTTTCACTTCTTCTGAGATGATCCCTTTCCATCTCAAGAACAAAGCATCCTTCCAAATCCCATTCCTAATCCACTTCCTAAGAAATATCATGATGCCTCTTACACCTTTTCAAATAATCCTATTCAAAATGAAGAATCAAGCACCTTATCCAATGGTCCTCTTCCATGTCAAGATCAAATTATCCCTTCATTTCCTTGTCATAATCCTACATGTTCACTTCATGATCCTATCATACCTTGCAAGCCACCTCCACTTCAAAATGGACTTGCCTCTAGCATCAAAAGTAAGAAGAAACCCTTTGTTAAAAAGATCTTTCAAAGCATGCATTATCAAAGAAAAGGGTTAGACATTCATGGACAAGGTATATTAGAACCCCCTGCTATAAAAGAAAATCTTGATTATAATGGCTACATTTCTCACTCTCAAGATGTTGGTATCCCTCATAAATCCTACATTTCTCCAATTAAATCCAAATATACACTTTCCCCATCATCCCTTCCATCCATTCTAGGTCCCTATATCCCTCCATCCCTTATAAAGGATCAACAAAGGCACATGTCTTCGAGTACCTTCCATCCATCTAAAAGACCTCCATATCATTCCTATCTATCCATGCATCTCCCTCCAAGCAATTTGGATGCCAAGCATAAAAGTCATAAGTCAAGTAATCCACATGTATTCAAAGATCAACATGTCCCATCTAATCGACATGTCAAAACAAAGCAAAATATGATCCAAAAAGAAAAATACAAAATGCCACAAAGGCCCACAAAGAAAGAAGAAAAGTCAAAAGTTATATGGGTTCCTAAGGCACTTGTACAAGCAATGCACTCTAAGGAACTACAAAAGCATAAAAAATCAAAAAACATGTGGATCCCTAAGCGGATTCTTGAAGCACAACAGTCTAAAGAAAAATCAAAATTGGCATCCAAAATTGTTGTTCCTTCATCCAAACCTTCCGAGTCTATTCCTCCCTTACCTCCTTCATCCATTTTGGGTTCTTATGCCACAAAATTTGTAACATTTCCTCCATCCAAATCTCAAAATTTGAGATTCACTTCTCCTCCATATGTCCACCATCCCTCAAGGCATGTGCCAATGTTGATCTTTCCAGCATTTCCATCTATTGATACACAATTCTTCCAACACCTCTTTTTCACTCTTCCATCCCTCTTATCCAATCCTTTGCATAAGTCCTTGCCCTAGTTTCATTTTATTATCCTACCAACATCTTTTAGCATACCTTCATAGTCATGGTCTATTGCAACTCATATTCTAAAGGTACCATCCAAAGCAGCGAGACATTGGGGTCCTTCTTACATCTCCTCTCATGCCTCCATTATCTTCCAAAAGAAAAAAATGATGAAAAAAAGTGAAAAAAAAAGAAGTAAAGAGAAATAAATTCATCCTTGTGTGAAAACCACTTCTTATGGTGCCTTAGGCAAGTACCATGATGAAAACCTGGTAAACAGGCGTCATGTGTAATCCACTATCCTTTTGCACTTTACACTGGGGGCAAGTTCTATCCATGTACATCCATCTATTATCCATCTTCCTCCATTATCCTTCATCCTCCATTATCCCTCATTCGCTCTATCTACATTCATATCCATTTTCCACCTTTGATCTTGACAAGGTTAAGGATCTTTACAGGTTTTGTATGTCCTATATATTGCACTTGATCCAAAACCTTTAGCTCCTATCCATTTCTCACTTACATCCTTCATTACCACCTTTGATCTTGATTATCCTCTCTACCTCCTATCCAGATCTATTCCTTGATCTTGATCAACACTATGGACAAAATGCAAAAACATGCTTTCCACAAACTTCTTGACATGGCCACTTCTTTGGACCATATGGCTTTGTTATGCTATATCCTTACTTCGCTGCGCTATATCCTTGCTTTACATTGCTAAAATCCTTGGTTTATATTGCTATATCTGGAACATGTGCTTGGATTAATGTTCTGAGATAGTCCTTGAAAGCGTCCACCATCATTCGCTTATCCATTCATGTACTCAAAATCCCTTTTGCCTTGCTAGACACTAGGGGAAAACATTAAAAAATCAAAAAAATCATAAAATGTCCTGAAACAAAATCCTAAAAATCAGAAAAAGTTCTGAAAAAATCCCAAAAAATCGGAAAAAGTCCTGAAAAAATCCTAAAAATCAAAAAAAGTCCTGAAGTAATCATAAAAATTAGAAAAAGTCCTGAAGAAATTCAAAGAAAAAAAGAAAAACAGAAGATAAAAAAAAAAGGAAAAAAGAGAGAAAATGCCCTGGTGAAAACCTAGTAAACAGGCACCTTGGTAAAAAGAAAATATATGAATTTCTGCTAAGCAGGTGAAAACCTAGTAAATAGGCACCTCTTGTACTCAAGCGCTCCATCTATCAACGCAACATTGGCATTCCTACTTTCACACATCTTTTCTTTCGCTTGTACATATTTTAGTCACTTTTGTGACATCCTAGTTCGCTGGAACCCTCATGGCTTGGAACTGATCATTGTCCTAGTCTTAGGTAATCGACAGGAGCATATTACATGTCCTAAGAAGTATCAACCAAGTCAACCTTACCTCAGTGAAACCTGGTCATCCACTCCGAGTCAGTTACCTGTCTCCTGACTACTGAAGAGTTTTATCACTAAGTTAACAAGCAAAACAACATAATGGAAAACAATCACTAAACAGTTTGAGCTATGCATGAAAATTTTCTTTGTGTGTTGTCTTTTATATTGGTTTTCGATTATTATCCCTCTGAGTAACTCGAGGAAGTCTATCTTGACTAAGAGGATCAAGGATTGGGGGCATAATATTTTCTTGTTTTCGGCTTGTAGGAATGATCCCAATGATCTGGAAACATCTAAATTAGTTGGGTGTCTATGATAAGAGCCTTCACATCAAGGTGGAATCACCTCACATTCCTCGACTCCGCTTATTTGAATGCTATAGGGAGGTCCATATCATATCTTTGTTCATTTTGAGGAAATTTCTTTATCATGCAATTCGAGTCCTTGCAAAATCTATCGAACGATATGAACGAAAAAATGTCATTGCAGACAAGATCCTTAATATTGCACATGAAAAGAAAGGAACTCTCCTCTGCCTGCTATAATTGTAAAATGCTCAATGATGACAAATAAGCTGTTCAAAATCCAGTGACTAGGTTTAGGTTGCATTTTGCATCTCATTTTGCATTTCATTCCTGCATTTTGTTAATTTAGAGTGATTTCGGTATGGTAACAATGATTTCTTTATCTTCTGAATGAGAGTTGGAAACTTCATCATTTCTTCGCTAAGTGGTCTCTTTTCATCATTTCTCCAATCGAGTACTTGTGTATTGAGATGTTTAGCTGCATACATAAGCATCTTATATAGATTCATACATTCATTATCATTCATTTGCAATCATCTTATTGCATAGAAAATTGAAAAAAACTACATTACTCATTATTCATTACTCATTTGCATTATCATTTATTTGCATATGAAAAGAAACAAAAATAAAAACCCATATTCCATTTGCATTCATTCATATATACTGAAAAGAAATGCATACATATAGAATAAAGCATATAAAAGACATCTCATAAGCGAATCAACACAAGTACGATGAAATCAAATCACGAGCTTGTAAATCGGTTGTCCTAAGTCCATTTTCGGGATCAAAATCGAAATCTGATGTCAATTCTCTAATTGAAATTTCATGATGTTGACCACTTAGCGCTCTTTTCAGCAAAATCTCATTCTTTCTTCAGATTGCGCTCAATTTCAACGTTGAATATCAATTTCATTCTACACATCAACTTTACGATCAACTTGGCGCTTAATCTTATCACTCAACACAAAATTTTCAAAAATTCCTATGAATCCATTTGTGCTCAAAATCATTATCATCGCTCAAAATTGCCTATAATCATTATGTACCCTCACTATCTTTCGATTTCGCTCCCGAGGGGGTATACTCATGATCTTATGACCTCACATCTTCAAATGTCGAGAAATTTTTTTAAATCTTCAATGAAAGACAGGAAAAAATCTTTTTCAACTAAAGAAAATCAATCAAATCCTCATCGCTAGGGGCATCTCAACTTCATCACTTTATATCAAGTTGAGATTTCTCGATCATTTGAATCAAATCAATTTCTAGGGGCATATCAATTTCATCGCTTCATATCAAACTAATATTTGTCTTTTATCTAAATCAAATCAATTTCTAGGGGCATATCTATTTCATCGCTTCATATCAAATTGATATTTGTTTTTTATCTGAATCAATCCCTTAACGTTAATCAGTTTCATCATTTTTCATCAAGCTGATTATTTGTTTAAACTCAATCAAGGCTTTAAAGAGTATTGTTAATCACACTCAGTCTAAGCAAGTGTTTGGTATTCATTTCTTGATCAAGTTGAATAGTTTATCTTCATCGTATCTTGATCAATCAAGTTCAAGATCAATTTTTATCATCACTCACTGTGTCTGGATCAATCAAGTTCTAGATCAATAAGATCTGCTTCTTGATCAATCAAGTTCAAGTTCGGTATCTTTTGTTTTCTATCATTCCCAAGTTCAATGAAGATCCAAAATGGTATCATGTTAATCAGACTTTATTCAGCTTTGTCGCTTTGAATCAAACTAAACACCTCACTTTTTTATGTAGTTCGTGATCAATCAAGTTCAGAACTAACATCTCCTAGACATCAAATTTTCTTTGAACCAACGCGCTGCTTGCACATTAATTCAAAGAGGGGCAAATGTAATACCCTAAAAATGGTCATCTAAACCATGAGCCCCTAATCTCAACAACATCACCAAGGTCCTAACCAAAGGCAATTAAATCAATCTTGAGCACACAATTAATTCTTTAATCATCCAATGTCACATGGCAAAATCAATCACTCAATATTAATTAAATATTTATTTAATTAATTAAATCATTCCAAGTAAATCATTTTAAACAATTATCTTATTTATTTTATTAAATATCTTAGCATATTTAATTAAATAAATCAATTTGCCATTAAATCATCAAAAAGAGGAATTAATTTAATTAAATAAATCAATTTGCCATCAAATCTTCAAAAAAGGAAACAAATCAAGAAAGAGGAATTGGAAATTATGAGCACAAATCTTCAAAAAAGGAAATAAATCAAAAAAGGAATTAATTGACAAAAAAGAAATAAAATTTGAGAAAAGAAATCAATTGGAGATAATCTTGAAAAAAACAAATTAAAAATTGATAGATAATCTCAAAGAAAGCAATTAAAACAATTAAATATTAAAATTGAATGAAATAGAGAATAAATAAGTTTTTTCCTGATTTTAATCTTAAATTTAGTTCAACTTCCTTTACAATTGATAAAAGCATCCAATCATATCAATTCACTTGGATTGTGCTTCCTCTTGGAAAATCTTGACTGCTCATCATCAGTTGATCTTAGTCATTGGTTTCTTTCTGAATTTTCTATAAATTCAGGTTCATCTCTCATTCAAAAAGAGGCTGGAGAATATATTGTTATTATACTATTTTTGCTCTAGGATTTCATTGAGATATTGCATATTAATTGTTTCATATTGATTAAATCATTTAGTTTAATATTGCAAAAATATTGTTAGATTAATATTGCATCCATCTAGCATTCATCATGTTCATATAGATAAAATCCTTCATCTTGATGTTGTCTAGTCACTGGTATTGCTTATAATCTGAGAGCAATCTTATACTCGCATCTTTTAGAAGGCAATGGGTCGATTTTTTATGGTTTATTATTCATTGATTATATGTGATTAACCATGCATGTAATGACTTGATTGAAGTGTTGTGCTTGCATATACAAGTTCACTTTTCACATACATAGAGCCCTATCTAGCATGCCCTGTGAATTTTTACATGTTGAATACATTAGATCATACATTCATTTCAAACTGGAGGATTTGGTCACATTTTCTATCTTTGATCAATACCTATTATTGTGTGATAAAAAAGGAGTGGTGAAGGATGAATTCAGAAGGGTAACCAATAAGGGTTTTTACCATGCATTAAACTTTATAGATGATTTGGAAGAAGAGCATGTGAGATATGCTCCAAGTAGGATTCACGATTAGTTTATATGCTTGGATAGACCACACAAGGTCACAAAGGAGGCTATCCATACTGTCACCAGATTATGGGCAACCAGTGAAGTTTTTGTTTAGAGATCAATCTTGAAGGATGAGGTTATCTGATAGACAAAATCAAAGTGGGATGGTCGTGCTATGATGGTGAATGATATTGAAGATCTAGAAGTGAAGTTTGCATCTATGGTCATCAGTTATAGGGTTTATCATTCGAGCTAGATGAATAGCATTTTCAAAGTTTCTATCCACATAGCTTACCGGATGTGGAGAGAGAATGTTGATTATGATCTAACAGAAGCCTTGAGAGCCCAATTGATAATGAATCTTGAATAAATCAAGAAGGACTAGCGACAGAAGTTCAAGTTTGGTCAGTTGATTATTGGTCTATTTTTCTATTTCCAAAATTTCTTTCCTAGTATAGGTGATATCCAATGGTTTGTAGATACACCAATAATCTTGCAAATTAAGAACATCAACATGCTTGGCAATAAATTTACAAAGACTATCTAGGGATACTTGAAGGATTTCCAGAAGAGAATGCATGTGAGAGAAAGGATACCAGAGAATGTAGTAAAAAGGTATGAAGACTCTATCTGTTTTATGTTTGATATTGATACTTGTTAGATGGAGGCTACAGATCCAAGAAACTTCATGGGTCATGCCTATGGGTATGAGGTAGAACCAGATATATTGACTATTTATGTTGATCACCTTCTATCTATACTGGGTTTATCCTAATGTACCTAGGTTTGGCACATTTAAGGAAAAATCAATATAGGTACATGTTGAACTTGCCAAACCGGTAGTAGCCAAAAAGGTCAGGAAAGAGGTTGAGGAATTTGTTGTTGCACAAGGCTTCACAAAGGAGATGATTGATGAAGTGAGAACTAGATTTGAAGAGAAGAAGGTAGGAACCTCTAGTGTCTCTACCAGTAGAAAAACGAGGAGTGAAAATCTCAAGAAGGAGAATCCCCCTCCTCCAACAAAGATACAAATTAGAAGAAAAGAAAAGAAAGATGAGCCTCAAGAACCTAAAGCACCTAAAGCTATAGGGAAAAGGAAGAAAGAAAAAGAAAAAATTTAGGATGTAGCAGAGGAAGAAGTAGAGGAAACCGAATCAGAAGGAGGAAAGAAAGAACTAAGAGAAAGTTGGAAGAAATCCAAAGTGGTTGGTGCACCAATTGTCAAATCAATTAAGGTAACTAAACCTACTTCTCTTGAGAGCTTGGTGATCAATATAAGAAGCTATGGTATATTGGTTGGCGTACATAAGCACTATAATCATTTTGATGAGGAGGAGTAGAAACATATTGCAAATTCAGTTGTTTGGTTTATGAATCATTAGAGAAAAGAATTGATTGAATTACAAGGTCAAATACTTGATCCTTTTTATAGAAAAATAGAAACTAGATGGTAGACTATAATTAAGTAGGATAAAGAAATGATAGAGTATGTACTTATGCATTTACAACTGAAGAATTCCAAGGAGGAAATGCAGGAAATTATTTCAGAATAAAAACCATTATTCCGTACCAAAAAAAGGTTAACAAGATTTCTTGTTGGTGAGTCCCAGTCTGTGCAAGCTGAGGCTGAGGAAATTCTGAAGCAGTTTCTGGGACATGAAAAAGAAAAGGACCGAAGATGATATAAAATTATGAGGAAGAAGATATTCCTAAGGCACCAGTAATTGAATATGAACTACTGGATGTGTTTGAATTTGATTAGATATAGGATGAAGAACCAGAAGGTGGCACCACATCGGTTCCCACATCAGTTCCTACTATCATAATAGAACAACCAGTGTCACCAGAAGACATTCCAATTGGTAAAGTTAAAGAGGAGACAAATACATAGGAGAATGCGCAAATTGTTGATGTGCAAATCATAGAGCCACCTGAGAAAGATGAAGAAATGCAGAAAGACACACAAGAAAGTGTGCAAATAGATAATAAAACTAAAAATTCACCAGAGAAGGAAGAAGAGAAGTAGAAAGAAAAATCACAAGAGAAAAAAGTCACCCCTTGGTTATTTATTTCAAAGAGGATCATTGATGATGATGAAGATGATGATACAATGGCAATCCATGGACCAATAAATATGGATATATTGAGTCCAACATAATTGATAGAGATTGCATCTGCAATGCAATCCAAGCCCAAGAAGAAGATAATGATAGCTTAGAGGAGAGAAGCTCAAACCATACAAACCACAGTTGATATATTTTGTAATCTATTATCGAAGACTGATAGTGACAGTCTCACAACTCCCATTGAGAAACTGGACCACTTGGTCACATCAACAGGGGAGAAATGAAGATTCTTGGAGAGGTTGCTCTACACAATGTAGAAAAAGAATATGAAAAGAATAGAATTGAGATGTTGATCAAAACAATTGATAAAGATAGATAAGGTCTTACTTTAAATATGGACCAGATCAAAGAAGCATTAAAGAGTGGAGGTAAAATTCTTTCTACAATCAACAACTTTTTATTGTTCCTTGATGATATTAACTAAAAGAGAAAGGAAGCTCAACAGGAGCTAAAGAGTTTGTGTGAATCATTTGATACATTAAATGATTCAAATTTTCTTTTGGTAGATCAGTCATAATGATAAAATTTAAGATTAAGGCATATGAGGTAGAATAGAGTAAGAAGACTACACCATTGCAAGAGTTACAGACTCATCTAGTCCCTAAAATATAAATTTTGCAGAGAGGATACAAAGAGACATACAATTTTCACTACACCTTAAATGAGTACCCTTGATGTTGTGGAAGAGATTCCATACTAGATACGAACACATTGAGATTACATATACTCTTTTGGAGACATGGTAGAATGATTTGAAAGTCTTGAAGACTAATTTTGTTGATGTTTTTATCAAAATATAATTGTAAACTTCTGAATGAACTCTCATAAATTTGTAATACAAATTTTGGTTGTTGTGATGTATTTGCTTACCTTTGTCATTGCCATCAAAGGGGGAGTAGTATAAGGTAGTGAAAATTTTGTGATAGAATGTAATTTCTAAGGGGGAGTTTTGTATTTGAGTTGAATCTTGATTGTTGTAATGTGACACTTAGACAAAAAATTTCCTAAGTGTTGCCATCAATGCCAAATGGGAGATTGGTTTCTTGATGATGATGATAGAGTTGTAATAGGTTGTATGATGACTTTATTTGTGTTCTCATTTATGAAAACCATGTTTTGTTAGTCATGTAGGTCATCTATACTAACCGGTAGTGGAATTAGTTATACAACAAAACTGCTAAGTTGTTGTCAATCGTTAAGAAGGAACAAAGTGATGATCAAGAAACCGGTACAGATGATTGGTGAAGAGTAAGATGTTGCAGTTTTGCAAGAGCATTGGAGGTAGGAAAATATAGCTATGTTCCGAACCGCATCAGTAGATTAAGTGCATTGAATTAGTTATGGTGGATTTTCTAGTCACAGTCAGGAAGAACAGATAACCAATAAAGAAGAGTTACTTTGATCGGTAACCTATAGACTTATTGTTATTTTTTAAAGTTATGAATTGTTTGGATGACATGAGAAAAGTGTAATAAGAGGAAAAATGTAAAAGGTGACTAGATTCATTGAATCTAGGGAATTGTTCCAAGGTTCTTATCTGGCCTAACAAAGTCTTTATAAGGAGATGTAAGTTGTATGATTTCATGGATCAAGAGTGAAAATTTGATCATGTGGTTGAAGGAGAAGTTAGGCTTTGATGTTTAGTCAGTGATAGAAGCTGAGAAGAAGCACATCTAATCAAGAATAGAGGTGCTAACTTCATATTAGTTGAACTTGTTGTCTTCCTAACAGTTGTAACAAGAAAATCCTCTAACAAGGTCACTCCTAACTGGGTGCGGTAGGATCCTAGCAGGTCCGAATGTGAAATCCTCTAACAAGGTCACACATTAGCTTGTGTTTGTAAATCCTAGTAACGTGGGTAGCTCCTAATGGGACTAGGTCTGAATAGGCCTTATTTTATAGATCTTAACTGGGTGTACCTCTAACAGGGTGTTGTATGAATTTAACCATTAAGATATCTATATTGCAGATAGTTGATATTTGTGTTAGACAACTCAGAGAACCAGAGGACAACTATGAGGGGGGGGGGGTAATTAATTTATCACCGGATTATAGAACTTTAACCATTCAAATCCTTATTACCGCAAAACATAAACTCAATACCGAAATACATAAACCAAATACTAGAATAACTGGTATAGAAATTAATCATAAGGGTAAGTGCACCAAGATGGTGAACAGAAAAGTGGCCACATGCAAAAAAAACCAAAATTTTTCATAACCTATGCGTGTTCTGGAAATTCAAAAATGTGCTAGGCTTGGTAACATGAAGCCTAGCCAAAAACAATTAAAAAAACAAAAAGTTTCTCAAAACTTGTATGAGTTTTGAGGAAGATATATTTTATAATAAAACATCAAAAAGTTCCTCAAAACCCGTACAGGTTT